>NW_026116461.1:0-29581 GCF_001640805.2 Lates calcarifer
TGGGAGACTATGATTTATTTTCCTCTCTCTTTAATATGCCTTACACCTCTTATTAAATCAGCCTCTAGATGTCCTCTGTGGTCCTGTATTGTGTAGTTTCAAGTTGTTGATCTTTCTTTGATCCTTAACCTCCTCTTCTCTCTCTCTGCAGGGCCACTGATGGTGATTGTAGAGTACTGTAAACATGGAAACCTCTCCAGCTACCTGAAGAGCAAGCGTGGAGAGTACAGTCCATACAAGGTTAATGATGTGTAACCCACATGCAGCCAGTAAAACTCAGCCAACCCTCTGATGTGGTCATACTAAGCCCAGGCGGCTGCACACAGTCACATCATTTTACCACAGACCGTTAACACAGCAGTGAACTCCAGTGCTGAATCGAAGAATACCTTCATCATGAAATTAAGATATAAGATATATATGTAAGATTTTTCTTAAATGATATCTGTGTTCCCATGGTCAACAGAGGAAGCGGGTGGATAGCCAGAGGTGGGCATCTGCAGAGGAGGATGTGACTGGAGGGGATCTGGGTCTGGGGAAGATTGCCCAGCTGGACATCTGCACGGGAACCGCTGTCTGCTCTGCAGCTGGAGACAAGGCTTCAGGCAGCAACCTGGACTCTCGGGAAGGTGCTGAGGACAATTCTGAATGGCACACTTTTCATTTTTGTGCACAATTCAGTGCTTTGCACACTTGGCTCACATTTGTGATTGTAAAATGCATCATGTGACCACAGAGAGCTCAGACGATGACCATCTGACCATGGAGGATCTGATAAGCTACAGCTTCCAGGTGGCCAAAGGCATGGAGTTTCTGTCCTCTCGCAAGGTGAAACTACAACTATTTGGAAATCTGGCATCAGAAACTGGAGATAACAATCACTCTTTAATGCATGAGAATGTAAATCCTGTTATTTTTTTCTCTGTAGTGTATCCACAGAGATCTAGCAGCCAGAAACATCCTGCTTTCAGAGAACAATGTGGGTGAAGATCTGTGACTTTGGCCTTGCTAGAGATGTCTACAAAGACCCTGACTATGTCCGCAAAGGAGATGTGAGTCCTCTAAACTGATGTATGGACTATCCATCATATCATTAAGGTTATTTGAAGCGGTGAAATGTACATCTTCATCTTGCTACAGGCACGTCTCCCTCTAAAGTGGATGGCTCCTGAGACCATATTTGACCGGGTGTACACCACACAAAGTGATGTTTGGTCCTTTGGGGTCCTTCTCTGGGAGATCTTTTCTTTGGGTAAGCCAAGTAGTAATCACTCACATACCTAACACTGGATATATATGACCACCGTGTATCTGTCTTATCACCTACATCATATCTCTTACAGGGGCCTCTCCCTATCCGGGTGTTTGCATCGATGAATCTTTCTGCAGAAGGCTTAAGGAAGGCACCAGGATGAGACCCCCAGAATACGCCACCACTGAGATGTGAGTGGAAAGTTAGCATGATGCAGTCAAATGTATGACAGAAATATAGCTCAAACTGAGGTCTTACTATCATCCAGTTGACTATGTGTGTTCATAGATACCAGACCATGTTGGACTGCTGGTTGGATCGTCCTACAGACCGGCCGACGTTTGCAGAGCTGGTTGAACATCTGGGCAATCTGCTACAGGCCAGTGCTCAGCAGGTGTGTATGTGTGTGTGGATCAAAACAAAAGCCCACTGTGCCCCTATCTAACTCTTTGTCACAGCTGTAGTTCAACAGCAGAAAACATTTAGGCTCTCTGAAATGTTGTCAACCTCAGAAACAAAAGTATTATATCAGCCTTGCACTTTTTGTTTTTGTTTGATCCTAAAACAAAGATAAGTGAAAGATAAAATAACATTTCAGTTATATTGAAATTTTGGAAAACTTTATTTACTATAGAAAACTTTAGGGAGCTATTTTTTTAAGTTTTCATTTAACTTTATAAGACATGCTGCTGAGCCTGGGAGCTCCTGCACTTTTGTTAGAATTTTAAAACAAAAATGTCAATTGTCTAAGATAAAAAAAAACTTTTAACATGTTGCAAATCCGAAAAGCTGTTTAATAAATATATGCCTAAAGGCATTTAAACAAAGTTAAGTGTTGGAGTTTGTATTATTCAAAATTTTGACGCCAATATTTTCACTTTTACTGCAAATGAATATCGGCTCCAAATATCGGTTATCCGCCTCCTTGACTACTAATAATCGGTATCAGTATCAGCCCTGAAAAAACCATATCAGTCTATCTCTATATCAGATGTACCAGTTTGTGTTCTGAGCAGCCTTAATGATCCATGATGCAATGTTGACTAAAGGCACACACATTTCCTTGCTAATATCTCTCCCTGTATATCCACATTACACACAGCTGATTGCAAGAAGTTCACATCCATTCACTGAGTGCTGCCAAGTCATTCTGCTAAATTGAGGAAGCAATCACTTGAGTCTGAAGTAGAATAAACAGGCTGATGCAAAATGGTTACAGCACAAAGAAAAGTAATTATGGGAATATATTTAATATCACCAACTGATCCTTTTCAACATTATTATTTTTTTTTGGCTGTACTGTAAATTAATTTTTTCCACTCATTTGTGTGTGATCAGTTGATCCAGTGTGTATTTGAGGTGATACTATCAGAGCACTCTTTGTCTGTAGGACGGGAAGGACTACATCCCCTGACAGCAGGTGAGACAGAGGGATCACCAGTGGCCCCTGACCCCAGGAGCCCCTACAGCAGACCTCAAAGTGGGGAAATCCTAGAGGCTCAGCTCCACTACGACAGCCCGCCGTCTCTTGGGTCAGCACGATGATCTTATCTGTCACTTGCACTGTTACTGTAAATGTTAAAGCACTCAGTAATGAATCTTCATTCTTTGACTTATGCCTTTTGTGCAGACCGTCCCAACAGAGTGAAAGGTGCAGTCGGCCCCTCAGTGTGAAGACGTTTGAGGACATCCCTGTGGCACACAGCATTGTCATGGTGAGTGTCAACCAGCACATACATACACACTTGTTCTTACTTTTGTGGAATTCAGACAAATTTCTGAAATGTTGTTTTCTTTTAGATTTTTCTAAATCTATAAAATCAAAGGAAGTTTGTCATGTGGCTGTGTAGAAATGAGAGCCTTGTTGAAATAAGAACAAGACATGATTTTCTTGATTTTTAGATGATGCATGATGAAAAATAAGTCAAGCTCTCTAATAGAGCTAAAATAATAAGTCAAGTAATTGATCAGCTGACAACAGAAAATTATTATTGATGAAAAGTTACTGATAATTGATTAACCTTCTCAATCATTTTCAAGCAAAAAATGTTGAACATTTCCTAGTTTTTTTGTTATTTTTTACTTTTATAACTGAAATTCTTTGGGTTAGAAGTATTTTCACTATTTTCTAACATTTTACAGATAAATAATCATAAAATAGATTAGATTGGTAATAAAATAGTCGTCGCAGCTCTAATTTACTGGCAAAGAAAGGAGGAAACTAAAGAATGTGAATGAGGCAGGAAGTATCAATCACCTGTGTTGACTCTTCTGCAGGAGGGTCACATAGACAGTGGCTTCTCACCAGAGGAGGTCAAGGGTCTGAATCAACACCTGCAAACCACGCCCAACTTCAGGTGAGGACTGAGCATCAGCATATAACCAACATTACATTTTTACCCACTATTATTTGGGAGTTGTAAATTCCTTTATTCATTTTCTAAGTCTAAATCTAATGTTTGTTATTGCAAATGTCTCCCTCTTATTTTCTCTCTTTAGCCAACTGCTACGCTGTAAGAGTAAAGAGTCTCTGGCCTCAGAATCGTCCAATCAGACGAGTGGATACCAGTCAGGGTACCACTCTGATGACACAGACACCCCAATCTATGCTAACGAGGAGGTGATAATGAAGCACAACATGCTGAAAGAAGAAGCCTCCACTGCCCAAGCGCCTGACAAGTTCAACGTGGAGATCCGTTACAGCACGCCACCTGTCTGACCCCCAAAATATATCCTCCCACTAGAACCTTATCCCTGAGTGTTTTCACTGTACAGTAATTGTTCACCTTTCACAGGTATTACACTTTAGGAACAATGACAACACATGCAATAGAGCTCCGTTTGCTGTGGTGTTGATATGTTTTTACAAGAGATAACTTAATTAGTCAGCAAAGAAACATGAAGGTTGTATGAAAAGTTAGTAAGCGCAGCTCTCCTTGGACAGCCGGAGGAATGCTATCATGTTTACACAGTGAGTAAAAGGTCTGGGCAGCCAAGACACAAGGACACTCCTACTTCCTGAGGCAAAATCCACCCACTTCCTCTATTGCAGGAAATGGCATCTGGAATTTTTAGATAATTGAATCAGCAAATGTTTTCTTTTTTCATCCTTTTTTTTTTTGTCAGCACACTTAGTAGCTGGTAAGGAGGCAGTTCTCTTATCTCAATCTTAATCATTTGTACAGTTCCTTTATTCATATAGCTTACAGTATTTTATTGAAAGTGCATTACTAAACTTGCAATAAATGTAACTAGTTTTATAAAATAAAAATACTCACAGATTAAGATTGCTCTTGTGTGTGTGTGTGTGTGTGTGTGTGTGTGTGTGTGTGTGTGTGTGTGTGTGTGTGTGTGTGTGTGTTTTTTTTTCACATGGAAAGTCTGTCGTACTCGTCATTTTTGTTCATCCCAAACATGATCAGTGTGTGTTTGTCTGTTTCTTCATATCATACATGTCTCATTTCCTCTCTCTGTGTCTTACGCAAAGGAAAACAATACTTTCTCAGCCTTGGTCATTTGTTCTGTGTGTGTGTGTGTGTGTGTGTGTGTGTGTGTGTGTTTGTCCTATAGGAACAATGCCCCTCTAGCCTTGGGTATTTTCTTAGCTGTGTTCAGTTCATAGTGCCCATAATAGCCCTGCCAAGGCCAGTATGGGCCAGTAGGACAAAGTAAAGGGTACATTCAAAAAGCAGGTGTGAAATCGTAGAAGAAAAACAAACATCCACAAAAGATTTTAGGTACTCTTTTCCACATTTCCATGACTTGGAATTAGGCATGACACCAACACTACCACTTGTATGTTGACTTGTTATATGAGACAGTAAATGCCTATGGAGTGATACTGCAACTACCAGTGCTGGACCTAGCAGCTTAGAGATATATGGTTGGTTTGAGTGGATGGTAGTGCATGAGAACACAAAGTATTTTGTCTACAATCAAGGACAACAAAGTCTAATTATAGTGTACAAGAGGAAACAACTTGCAGCCTCTGAGGAGTAGTTTCCATACTTCCACACGTACCACTGGGAGTTAAATTTAGAAAGTCTGCCCCATTATTGCTGCAGGAGGCCAGTGGGGCAACTTAAAGTCTCTGTAGGTGAGGATTTTTACACCTCATGTTTTTTTGTGTGACACACAGTACAGGACCAGCCAGATCAAGAGTCAGTCATCTGCATACTTTTACTGACACTTGCATCTTGAGCAAAAGCAGAAATAGCAGATATAAGAAACTATGCTTGAGAAACAACTTTTTAACAGAAAAAAGATCAATACATTAGATAGTTGCTAAAAATTAGGATCACTCTCTCTAATCACTCATTGTTTATATTTCCACCTTTCTTATGAATTTTGGGATAGCTGAGCAACAGTGCCCTCTGCTGTGTCAAAGATGTAATTCAGTAAATAGTGAATAGTCATAGGGTGAGAGATGGGGTACACCCTGGATAGATCAATAAATAATAATCATTTAAAATTACATCAGTGTATTCAATTAAAAAATGGAATCTAAGAAAATATGTGAAAATGCTGTGTTAAAAAAGAAAATAAATGACGGGATTTACAAATTGAATTAAGAATACATATTCCAATCACGGTTTAAAAAGGTGATTTCCATTTCTGTTTCCATTTTCACTTTTCTAGTCACTATTCAATTTGTTCAGTCATTTAAGTTCTCCTTTTAGCATCTCCATTTAGTCTTTTCACGACAAAAGGTAGGACAAAAGTCTTCTCGGTCTAAATAAACAATATTGGAAAAGACAGCCAGGGTGTGGCTCTCTAATCAGTCAGAGAACTCGTGACATCCCATGATGGATTCATATTTCATTTGTAAAGTTGTTTTTATAATTCCTCTTTTTATTGCCCAGTGAATTACTTTGTATTATTATCTATTTATTTATAGATTCAGAATTTGCAAACAAATGTACTGATGCTGTTTTTTTATTGTTCAGTTAGTTATTAATACATGAAATGCTTCATTACTATTTCAGTGACACTTCTGTTCTTCCATATTCAGTAGATCAGACAAGCGTTAAGTAAATGATATCTGTGAAAAAGGTCAAGTTGTCAAGTAAATTTAAAAGTATTGATTTATATGACACATGCCTCAAGTCACTGTGTCTTGCTGGTGTGTTTAGAAGACACAGGACTTGTATCTGGGACAAAGGAATGACACATCTTCCACAGCAGGAACCCAGTCCAATTTCCTGAGGAATGGACAAACAGGCCGAAGGCAGTTCTCTGCACCAGCAGGAAATAAGTTGGCACTCACAAACAGACACCGCCAGTCTCGATGTAATAGTACACACTGAGACAACCAGGCTGCCAGCTCACCAAATGGAGCCAGACCAGACAGATAAATATGCAGAGAGACTCTCACCACATACGCATATGCATCTGGCAGCCGGTGCATGATTCTTAGCAGCTGTAGGTAGTGAGGTTAAGGGGTTAGTGTAGACAAATATTAACTGGCCAAAATTAGGGAGAGCGTGCTTTCTCTACTCCTGCACAGATACAGTTATTGATTCTTTGTGCTAAAACATACATAGAGGGATTGGGAAATAGCTCAGAAACAGTAATTATGATTTGATTATATGGTTGAAATAGCTTAAAGTGATGGAAAAAGAAATGGATAAGTGATGATTGACCCAGATAGTTAAACGTAGTTATAGCTAAAGTGGGGGATGAACTGGTAAAATAGTCAGAAACAGGAATAGATAAATGGTTGAAATGTCCAGTTTCTCCCATTTCATGTGCTAAAGGCTTAACCAAACAAACTGACAGCTCAATTGAATGAAAAATACATGAAAGATCTAGTGTTGAATATTGTAACACTATCCACTTCTGTATATTTAATAGTGTTAACATCCAGTTTAATATGTATTCAAATGAAGATATTTGGAGCATGTTGGATAATAAGGGTTGGGAACTGCAGTGTACGTAAGCATACACATGTGATCACTGAATAAACTGAAAGAAAACCAACACAATTTCTCACAATGTACAGCTCCTCCCTGACTGTCAGCACATGATCTCACACAGGGATGAGACAGAAGGATCATCTGACTTCTGTTTTATTCAAGCTATAACTCCCACCACTGAGTGGTAGTAATGCTCCAACATCAGCTCCCAAAACTGAGATCACAGAGAGGCACAAAAGCAAGCAGGATCTTCTACACTTCTGACACTCGATGGCACTCCACAGATGCTGATGGTATGTGACATTTTGGTATGTGAACAGAAATGAGACAAGATAAGAGTGCCTCACAGGATCATGCTCACACGAAATCTAGCTTGCTCTTTCCAATCATCTCTCTAATCACATCAGAGAAGATTAGCTGAAATCCAAGACACATTTACAGACCCAGACGCACACATGCACACTAAGTATGGAGTTGAATGATTGGCCAGATATAAATCAGTTTACCACTCAGAGATAACAAACTACGATTTCCTATAAACAGGTTCTGTCATTTGACTGTCAGTTTACAAATACTTAAATAACCTGTCTGAAAAAAAGAGAGAAGGAAGAGAAAACTACTACCAGTTAGCTGAATTTCTAATACACTATTGCACTTGCACACAACACACAGACACACACACAGATTGATTTAGCAGATAAACCTGTCTCACTGACAGGCCCGTAGCAGCTTTGTCAGATGTTCTAGTCATATGCCCTGAGCTTTTAAAGGCCGCTTATACAAGCCTGTCACTCACTTGCTGGCAGTCAAGATTGACTTGGGTGATACACAACAACAATTTAGCAGCAAATCAACTCCTGTGGCATTTTGGAGACAATGAGGGAAGAAGTAGCCTCAGAGCAAATGTGCCTTTTGTGTGAATTTTTGCAGACAAAAGCAGTATAAATGGAAAGTTAAGTGATTTCATGCAATTAAAGTACAATAATTCAAGTATTAATGGAACCGCAGTGAACAAACAATAATAATGACATGGTGTGACAGGGCAGTGTAAATTGGATGATTTATTGCTGCCAACCGAGGCTGACTGTGAATTTTGTTTTGTTTTACTGTGGGTAGAGTCTGGGAGGGGAGCTAAGGTCTGGCAGGAGAGGGAGGTAATATGGAGTTCTGTTGCAGCCTCTGGGCACAGACTGTGAGCAATGTTCCTATCATCCTGTCAGTCTGACCTGCCAATTGCCTGCAGGATACACTGCTGGGCTGCATGGAAGTTCTCCCTCTAACACAGAAAACAACATGGATGATCTGTGTGTCGTTGTGTGCAGCCTGGCAGTAAAGCTGTTCATACATGCTCTGAATTTGGGAGATGTTTTTATAGTTAGGGTTACATCTGCGGTTTGTGAGCTTGGCAGTGTGATAACATGATTAAGTGGAGAGAAAATTCTTAAACTGTGTTTCATATCCATTGTTACATATGATGCCTGTAAGAACCAATTTAATATGGTTGGTGCACAGTACAATGGTCTGTTTTTCTACATTCAGTGCTGTTATCTAATTGAATTTACATGCTAATATTCCACTGGATTATATTGTATAATAAGATGTATAATACACAGTCCAATGAACAAGCACTGACTGAAACTTCAATTTATTTCACCATTTATCAATCACTCTTAATGGCTTACTTTAAGCTAACTACTGACACTTTTGTCCTACTTTTAGTTATCTGTTTTAAAGATGCATTACCTTTAACAATTTCAACTTTCTCCTTGCTTGATAATGTTGTCATGCATTCTGATCACTTGTTAGAGCTGAATGAATATCTTGACATACATGTTTAATCTCTATATTTTCAAAGTAGTTGAGCCTCTTCCCAGTCTCTCCCAAAGCAACTGCAAAAGTACCCTCCCCTTGGGGTAAGAGTAACCCTGTTTGGCAGTCCCTGAAACTATAATGTTTCAACAGTAAACAAGTGAATCATTTGTGCCTCTGGCTTAAGGCTAATTGCTTTTGACCAGTGCGTCCATAGGATGTGACAGTGTGCTAGACACAGTACTTGACCCCACCTTATCACATTCACCTACAGGGGGCACCACACACCTCATCTAGTGACTGCTGACTAACAAGTGGATCCTACATCATGTGAATTTGATCTCTACATTCACAAAGTTTGTATGGAAGCTCTGAAATGTCGTGACACAGCTCATCTCCTATATGTGTTGACAACTCTGTAGTCATAATATCATTACTGACATCTGATAAAGAAATCAGTGATCCATCTTGCAGTCCCTGACAGGAAGTGTGCTCCCCACCTATCCATCAATCAGTGTCTTGTGTTTATGAGGTAGGTGACAGACACTGTCAACCTCTGCAGTGCATCTCAGAGTTTAGAGGGAACATAAACACATTTAGATAATCTTGTCTCAGGATGGGGAGAGGAGGAGTGAGTGACATTCCTCTGAAAAAAAAAATAAATAAAAAAATAAGGTGACAGATTTACTGTAAGCGCAGGTGTGTAATATCAAACACACCTGAGCATTTATTCCCCCAAACATCTGCCAACACACACTTGAAACAGAGTTCTAATTTAACAGACAGCTGGCAGAGATCCAAACCAACCAAATTCAAACTATGTTAACTACATGTAAACAGCCATGTTAGCTCTGACCAAAATATGCTGTGTTTAATATCAGCAAGGGGGGTGGAATTTATCAAGATGCTCTACATTTTTTGAAAAGTAAAAGAGGAAACCGTTCTAGGGTTACTGACATGGATTGAAGATGTGAACAGAAACATAAGGGCCATAAAAATGCCAGACATGCTGGAATTTGAACTGTATCTGAATAACAGCATAGACTGAAATATGAAAAATTGTGCAATAAATTACATTACAGGGGCTTTTTGAGGAAATATGGGAAAGAGATGTTGCTCATAAATTTAACAAAAAGAGATTAAAGTAGATTATGAAAGTGCTTTCATCTGTAGGAATTGTTTTGAGTAAGACGATTTCAAAGATAATAATAGTAAAATACTCACAGATGCATCACAGTAAATTATCCATTTAGAACACCCATGACCAAAAACTCTAAGGAGATTACTTACTTTATTTTATCACGCAGACCCTCAAATTTCCCATGGTACTTTTTATCCACATCACTTTGTTTACAAAATTTACAAAAGTGAGTGTGAGGACATGAGTGACATGGCCCAGCTAGGGCCAAACATTGTTAGTGTAACACAACTATCTGCAGCTGGTATCGGGGCATGAACTAAATGATTCCTACGTAACTGCACTGTATATTTGCAACAATTGATTGCACAATTATCCATTATGTATTGAGTGAAGCAGGATGTGCTGCCTCACTGTTATTGTGTCTCATGGTCCTACAAGGGGCTGAAATCTGCGGAGCCAGATAAGAATACCGGCTGGACTGTCCATTCACAAATTTCTCATGAGGTCACTCAGCTGCTGGATATTAAAAGCCAGTGGGGTGGTTGGTGGGGAGGGGGAGAGGAGGGGGTGTGGGGGAGAAACAAGAAAGTATAAACCCTCAGGATGTTTTTCTCTCTGTCATGATAACATTGCTGGTTCCTTCCTTCGAAAAAGGAATGTCCAGCTACTGTAACTACACTTCATATCAAGGAAAAGAGAAGTATCTGTGTCACCACTACCTCTTTGTTTGGGAGTGTGTATGTGCACGTGTCTTTGGTGAATAATTAATTCACAAGTGTTGTTGTGCCGGTCAAGCACAGCTGTACAGGAAGGAGACCCTCTCAGGTTATCACTGCTCTCACCGGACACTCACGTCATTCCCCAGCCATAGTGCAGATGCGTGTTTTCTCTGGCCTCGGAGGGAAAATGTGGCAGGGAAACTACTGTGCAGCAGACACAACACTGATTGATCGAGTCCTTAAAAAGGAACTTAAACTAAATTCAAGGGAAAGTTACAAAACCAAATAAGCTAAATCACGAAAGTACATTGTTACTGTGAGTCCTATTAAAGTAGTAAAGTGAAGTCTTCATCGGAAGAGCATCAAAACAGAGCAAAAGTTTGTGTCTTCTGAGGAAAACCTTGTCTTTTGGAAGCCTTTGGACAATCATTGTGGATTGTACACTGAATTAATGTCTATGACTTTAGTGTTTCAAATTAAGATCTTTCATTAGGCCTTATTGGTAAATTGGTTAACTAGTAATTAGCAGTGGAAAATAAGATCATAAGAGCATATATCTTTGGCATGAGGTTGCAAGTAAATATACTGTACAAAGGCCACAGGGCCATAACTGAACCTTCAGGTATGTCAACTCCTTACACATGGCTTTGCAGGTGCTAACAGGATGATTTGAATGTATATGTTGATCAATTCTACTACAGGAAGTGAATCCAGAGAAATAAAAACTGTCAGAGGAAAAGGAATCTTAATATTAAATGTATTATTTACCACCTGTTAAAAAACACATCTCCGCAATGAAATACCCAGATTGAAATGGCTTTAATAGCCCATTGCTTGAGTGATAGTCTCTTGATTTTTCAGCTATTATTCTTTCCAGATGTTTAGAAGTAATTGAAAGATTTGAATTAGCGACCACAGCAGGCCCAAGTAAACACTCAGTAAGAGCTACTCTGGCAGTCAAAGGGAATAAACGTCAGCGGAGAGAGAAGTATTTAAAATTTTAACAATAGGGATCCCAATATAGACCTTTTCACTGCAGGCATTTTGGCTTGTCATAGCAGGAAAAGCACAGGTGTTTCTAATAACATTAAGGATGACTTTGTTCATTCATTGCCCCTGGTCTGTTAGAGCACACCACCACAGATGTTTTCTCTTTTGCCCAATTAAAACTCCTTTCAATACTGTGTGGATGTTCAGACTCAGCTTGATTGACATCTTTGTCCTGAGTTTAGATGTAGAAGTTCAAAAAGTAATAGTCAATACAACACAAGTAAAATCATGTTGGCACAAGATTTCTTCCTAACTGAACGACATACCTATACCATGATTGGTTGAATATATTTTCCGTATCCGCTGACTTTATTATAGTAATGTACCTAAGCCAGTAGCTCAGATACCCAGGCTTATTCATGGTACCAATTTCCTTTGAGAAGAATAACCAATAAAACCCCACCATATTGTTACAGTCTAAAAGCCGCTCCTTTCTAAATTAGAACCTCTATCCCTCTTTATCATCTTAAATCAAAAAATGCAGTTCAGTGACCTCACCTAATGCTCAGTGTGTCCTCATCCACTCTGAGCAGAAGTCAAATTAGTGCAACGTTTAATGCCCGCTTGAGTATGTGGGAGTTAACCTGCTACACAAACTTGTAGCAGAGCAGGTGACAGGTGAGGTCTAATGTTTGTATGAATTCTATTACTGATGTGACTCCACAAGTCCACAAGTTTCCCTGTGACAACCTGCTCTCCAAGTTGATCTGGTCTTTGTATTTCACAAAGGAAAAAACATACCAGTGAAATGTTGATACATTTATTACAGTAAAATCAAGGCTCTAACAGATTTGCTGCAGCTGTGTCTCTGTAAATGTGAACAGGTTGAGCCACAAACGGCTGCTAGCTCATCATTCAGTTTTTATACCCTTCCAGGCATTATTTTAAGGATTTAAGCATAGTCCTGATTTCTGCTTACAGTATGTTTGTTTTTAATAAATATGTATTGTCCTTAAATATGTATTTTATTCAAGTCTGTCACGGTGAATTTACTGTTAGCCTACTGTTGTTTCAATTTTGTTGACAGCGGAACCTGATGGCATCTGATGATGATTACCTTTTTGAGGAAGTGTGTGTTTGCTGAAGTTGAAGGCAACTGGACTTCTTTTAGGTTTCTTGAAGAGGTTTCTTTGGATAACAACTGGGTGGGTTGATGACTCCCATAACCACCCCTCAGAGGTTAAATACCTGGGACTCCCCGACCATTTTTCAGAACTGAAGAAGTCTTTCAGATGAGAGGTGAAACCTCTACCATGCTCTCAGACTACCATGACCTGGATGACTGAGAACCTACACAGACAAGTGCATATTTAGCAATTCTATAGGCCACACTTTAGAGGCTGTCTGTGTGAACTATTGTTGCAGTGCCTTAAATCAAGCTGTACTTGCTGACAGTTATTAAACAACGCTTAGTCTTGGAAATTGGTTTGGAAACTTCAAACAACCAGGCATTTGCCAACACTTTGAACCCTAGAGACTAACAACAGCAATACTTAGCAGCTCATATTTTGACATTTCATATCAGGAGAGGCACAGGCATCAGTAATAATTTTAATGACGGCTTCCCTCCATTTTAATGCCCTCTATATTGTGCCTGCTGGCAAATTGGCACAGCTTCCTGGGGCATCATCTGGACAAGAGCCATTATTAATTTTATTAGTTGCACCTGTGCTTTCTTGCTGTGAAGTGTCTTCTAGTAAAAGGCATAGATTAAGTTAATTGATAATGTGTAATTAATGTATGCATTAACAGGTGGAAGGCAAGTTAGCCAGGTATGATAAAACTCCAATATCTCAGCATACTGCTTCTTTAAAGTGGAAATGACAATTTGCCAAGTGGTACGCCACTGCCACAAGGACTGGAATGCTCTCTGTTTGAAGCAATCGCTAGCTGTAAAATGTTTGTTTCTTTTGGTCCTTGGTTCCCTGTAGCTGTTGTTTTGTTTTCTATTTGGCTAGTGTTAGCAATGTGGCTACCACTATCAACCTGTCTACTGTCCAAATTAACTGTGAAAACCCAAAACTCAGTGCTATGATAAAGGCAGAGTAAAACACCTGGTTGCATTAATGAGGAGGCAGGTTTTGCCAGTTTTGCCGGTTTTGCCAGCTGAATTTTGGTTTTGAACCCTCTCCAGTCCTGGAGGTCTCTTAATTGCACGAATGCCTCACATTTCGTACCTCAATTTCTATCACTCTCCCTCTTTGCCGTCTTTTCCTCTTTTTCAGGGGTCTTTTTCTTTCAGATACTGTTTCCACAGTTACTCCAGTTATTCCACCTTCCGCCATTTATGCTACCTGGTCGAAACCTCAATAGCTGCTGGGAAACACTATCCTCTTCCTGATTTGGTTGTGCAATGGCAGACTTCCTTTGTGATGTAAATCAAGTCTTTATTTTCCAGGGACTTTGTACCCAGTGACAGACAGAATTGCTCAGTGAAAGCAAGGCTTAAAGGGAACCAGTCAAAATGCTGATGTTGCTGTTATTCAACAGCCATTACACTGTGCAATCAACCTTTACTTCATAATGAAAACTGAAAGCAAAACACTTGCCATGTTCTCTGGCGTGGTTTAGATTGCTCTATTTCATCTTAAATGGGACAATGATTTACCGACCAGCTGAACAAGAGTGGATCAGATACACTGCTATCTGAAAGACTGAGGATGTAAGACAGAGAGAGAGAGAGAGTGAGCCTATGTGTGTGTATGGATGTTTATTTAGCTGTAAACGACTCAGATTGGAGGGGAAGGAAGACTGATATCCTCACTCAAAATAATGAATGCAGAAACAGGATGTTTGGTGCGCACTATACAAGGTGAAGAGATAAAGACATTGTGTACAACATGGTCAGTGGGAGAGCTGCAAAAGTGAAATCCAGATTTTCCCCTATTTGACAGGAATCACCAAGTTACTGGTTAGGCCCCAAAATATGCAGCAAGGGAGTGGTATGTGTATAAGAGAAAATGAATGACTATTGAATTGTAAACTTGATATAAAATTTGTTATTTTGTATTTTCCAAAATCTAATTTTACATAATTAAACGAAAGTCAAGGTAAATCAAGTAAACAGAGTCCAATTTAAAACATTAAGTAGGGAGCTGCATTTTCTGGTCGGTGACCTCCAGACACCCTGTGGAATTTCAGACAGCTTTAACCCTACTCAGATCCCTAAAAGATCAATGAGTATCCCACGGGTTGTTTGCCTTCAGGGATATTAAACATAATACTACCAACAGTCCACTTACAATAGCACCACAAAGTAATAATAATAATAATAAAAAAAACATTCACGTCTAACCTCAAATCATGTGCAGGTGACAAAATTCCTAGGAAACAAAAAAAGGGTGTGACTATAGATCCTGAAGATATGACATAAATCAGCAGATTAAATAGTTACAGTTCTCCCTCACATTTGTCTGATAATCATTTCCTCAGTTTGAACTGGGCACTGAGTTTTAGTTGAGGCTCATCCCAAATCCCATTGTAATGATTGGACAGTGAGTGTGGTATTGGATATAAGCCATCTAAGGAGGATTTTCAGGGGTAAAGTAATTCTGTTTTATTGAAGCAAGATGGAATATCTTGAAATCAGGTTCCTTGTTCCATAAAGGTGTTAATCCAGGGTGTTGTGTTGCTGTCAAATAACATGCTATACATTAGCCTGCATAGTTTCCCTGCTTTACTTTCTCTGCAAGTATGTATTCAATAACAGCAACATCACCTACAGACTAGCCCAAGGCTTAATATTTCTCACCAGGCATGTCTGCACTTGTACGTCATGTAGGAAAACTGTTCACTATTGTTCTGTATTTCAGCAGAACTCACACAAATCAAAACCACAGTATCGGATTTGGATTACAAAAAAAATAAATGAGGGGTGTTTGAAATAGGACCTGGGATAACAAAAATCTGTCAACATCCACTTATCATACAGCATTGGAGCAAGAGAAAACGCCTCAGGCCTTGAACCTCTGCAAATAGCTATATCTGCTTCAGCATTATGTGCTTAAGTGAAGAATGATGTGCTCATCACCTGTGAAACAAAACAAATAGAATTCCCCCAGAGACTTGGGCATATTTGTCTGTTATACATGTATGACATCACATACCAGGAAGGTAATTGCAATTAAATCAGGACAGAGAAATTCACAAGCACTTAAACTCTATTTAATAAGGATAAACAATGAATTTTCTGAACAACTGATGGCCATGGTGGCCAAGTTGAGCAGGTGAAGGCAAAGGTTTGGACAAATGACGAGGTTTAGGTGCATGCAGGTTGAACACAGATGATGACAGATGAGGACATCTGAATGCAGCATTGGGGCATAGTGGGGTGGAGTGTCCTTGAGTGCCACAACCTGAACAGATAATGAATGGGCATCCTCCAGATACTAAAATAAGGACTTCTGGGTCTAGAACTGACCAGTCGAGGCGTAAGTTTAATTGAGTAGGCGTAGGTCCTGGGTCCAGGCTTTCCCAGTCAGCCCAATGGGACAACCCCACCCACCAACTGTCTGTACCTGCTAGAGAAGAGAAGACAAGGCTCAACCAAACCAGACCACAGGGCAGTTGCACCAGAAACAGGATTGATTTCACAAAATAACTTCATAAGTTTATTATTGAGTAAAGTTTGAAGCTCAGGAGTGTCATCTAACCAAAAGCCTTAACACCCTGGTTTCCTGATTAAGATTTCCACGCTCATTAACACCATATGTGAGGGGGCTGAGGGAGCATGAGAAGCAGCTTGCTTGAAATTCCACAGTCCAGTGCACTCATCACCTGAGTTACTGCAACATATGCCATTATAGAGTATGTACATATAATACATGTTTTACAACACCTTAAATCAAATGTAGGACATTCACAGACAGTCCTACCCTCCAGATCCTAAGCAGAAAGGAAAAAAGTTAAACAAATACAGAGTCAGAGAGCCAACATTCATGCAACAACAAGACAGACAAATGAACCACATTCGTCACAGCTAAAAGAGTTTTTGGTGATATATCTTCATTGCTGTTTACAATTCATTGGATTTCCAATGGCTAAGAACAAAATCCAGTTGTCCAAGAATTATGTATGTAAACAAGGGATACTCAAGGTGAAGTAATCATTGGATCAAGAATCATAATTGCACAACTGAAATGAAAGAGGAGAGGTGAGCTGGTGTGGAAAATGTGACAGTTGAGCTTCTAAATAAACATGAAATGTATATTCTCTCTGTGATAAGGAAGGCTATTTGACTTTCCAGCACAGAGAGCAATTAAGTGTATAAAATTTATCACTGGTAAGGAAGCACATTGTGCAAGTTATGTGATCAAGTTGGTTTAATTGCAGCACGAGAATACACTATGTCTCCCAAGTCCAAGGCTGAGATAACAGCGGCGAGGACAATAGTTTGAAATGGAATGAATGGCGTATTTGGCACAGATAACTCTTGAGTAAACGTCATGATCAATGCGCCAGAGCCAAAGAAATTGGAGATTAAAATGAACTCAATACCTTGCTTTTGTCAGCCTAGCAGCATCAGTTAAATATTTGATGAGCGGACAGGTGATATCCTCTTGCCCAGTGGAATGTTCCGGCACACAGAAAGGGTCGGAAAAATGTTTCACAGAAGAAAATTACCCTATTGAACAGCTAAAACTTTTGTGGAGATGGTACACTTAATAAGGTACCAAATACACAAAAGATCACTTATTCTGTGCCACAATTACCTATAGGAGTTTTACAATTAAATAATATTAAAGTTACCCTATAGAGCACATAATTCTTTCAAGTGGGATAACAGAACAGGGTTTATTGGCATCCTAAAGGTAGACTGTATGACTAATCTTTATCTGTGACTCACGTTGGGCGTGGGAACTGTCAGAAATAAAAATCAGCAAAAGTTAACTAACAGCTGTCATCTAAATATTCACTGCAGCTTTGAAGTGATCCTGTAATCCATTTTCCAAATGACTGGCTCACATACAGAAATAAATAAAGACAGTTAGGTTGCCACAGTGAATGGTTGTGTGTTGACACAAACAATGTGGCATCAAGCCTGAGGTGAACAGGGAATGGATTAATGATTACCTGAGCTGCACAAGGACGTTGACATCTCTAGTCACCTCTGAGGTAAGAGGTAGAGGCTTCCTTACCATAAATATAAATACATTTTATACACTTTCACTCCTCATAAGACTGGTCAGATATTTCATAATAGCCTTCAAGATTAATACAGCTTTTTTGTAAATATTTTTATATGTTATAGAGTATACAGTATATTTGTAGTTTTAGCCATGTTACTGTCATGGCTCTATGGATAGCAATGTCTGTTGGTACACCACTTTGACCCCAACTGAAATATCTTAACAATTGTTTGATGGATTGCCATTTGATTTTTTTTACAGACATTCACTGTGCCCAATGAATGAACCCTACTGACTTTGGTGAACCCTCTTGGCGATCTGTCAGGTTGTTTTTGGTTTTGAGAGAAACATTGCAACAATTGTTGGCTGGATCATCATGAAATTTGGTACACACATTCATTTCCTGACTTTTCACCCAAAATTTCAAGTTGCTCAGTTGTTTTACAATTTGAACTATTATTTGCATGCTAACATGCTAAACAAAGACAGTGATAAAACAGTTAGCAACTTTGTCTGACTTTATGATTAATGTCCTTGATTCTAGTGATGGCAGATCCCATCATGTCAGAAATTCAAGAACACAAGCAATTTCAAATTTCAAGTTGCTCAGTTGTTTTACAATTTGAACTATTATTTGCATGCTAACATGCTAAACAAAGACAGTGATAAAACAGTTAGCAACTTTGTCTGACTTTATGATTAATGTCCTTGATTCTAGTGATGGCAGATCCCATCATGTCAGAAATTCAAGAACACAAGCAACTAAAAATGTTTTCCATTTTTGTCTTCAAGAGATTATGTGAGTGAACAACGGGTTATGTATACAGAGTTGTCAGTCATCTGCCAGTGTGTCTTGGTCCAATGGTTGAAAAAAATCCACCTTTCAGCACTACCAGTGTAAAAATTGCACAGTGTAGTTTTATGAGGGTTAGGTGCCAGACTATTTCTTGGCTGGAACCAGTGAGACATCTCATTCTTTGAACAGATTAAACCAACAAAATATAACATGTAAATGATTAAGCCATATAGGAACTAGTAACTTTAACTATTCCTTTCAATGTGAGGCTGGAACCAGGAGATAGTCATCTTATACTAGAAGCAAGAACCAGCTAGCCTCACACTGAAAACACGGTTCTAGGATGTCACGGTGAAATAATAAGATACATATCCCAGCATAAAACCACAACTTGTCTTTTTTACACCTTAGGTTTTGTACCGATTAAACAACAACATATACCATGTTAACTAGCGAGCTTTAGAGGTGCTTGTAGGCGGATTTTGTTTTCACCTTTGGTTTAGGGTTGCTTCCAGTCTTAATGCTAAATTAAGCTTACCTCCTCCTCACTCTAACTTCATATTGAACAGATGTGAGAGTGACATTGATCTCCTTATCCAACTACCAAAAACAAATAAGTGTATTTCCCATTATATCTTTAACCTTAAATTTGCAGAACATTCAAAGAGCCAGTTTAACCAAACAAAACAGTGTCTATGTTGTCATAACATGCCGTGAGAAAACTCTATAAAATGTTACAAATCAAACAGTGTATGAAGTAGCTGTTTATCTATTGAGTTTCCTCAGTGTTTTTGTGTTTACAACAGTCATGGCAGCCATCTGCTGGGGTCCTGAGCCCTGCCTGCCTGGGACTGAATGTAGCCTGTTACTGACCTGACACAGTGCTGGGAACAGAAGGTTCACTCTTAACACACGAGGAAGTGCAGTGTACCTTAGATAAAAAGTTGCCCCTCAACACCCATACCCACAAACACACTAACGCCCTTACCAGCCCTCTGCACACTAACACACAAACTAACACACACACACAGTACTCATCCTCACCAAACCATCTCTGCCTGCTCCCTCTGTGGTTTGTGTATCTCAGAGCCTCTGGCCACAGTGGCACCCATCCTCCACTCTGTCAGGGTGCACACTGGGGTGTATGTTTCCTGAGCAGCTTGTGCAAATATGGGAAGTGGTGGTGACCTGAAAAGTAAACCATATGTGACACCCATGTTGTCCTCTTTTCTCACCCCAACATGTCGTTTAACTGCTAAAAATGTGCCCCCCCCCAAAAAAAAGTTATCTTGTTTGTGCTGTTCTTGTAAAATGTATTATTTCTGAGATAAATTACATTAAAAATTCTCCAAGAAGTGACCTGAACTGACAGCATGTTAATACAGGACATGTTCTGTAACAATGCTAGCATTCAGCTCAGCAAAGTTTTGGGAGGCTAGTGGGTATGGGAATGTGCTCTGATGTACATCAGAACAACCATTTTTTTCTAACTTAAGACTTGATCCTATCTCCTTCACATAGTAGCTCAGTGAAAACAAATGGAGCTGAAGCATCACATGGTTAGGCATGAAGCATCACATGATGCTGTGACGTGGCCAATTAAGGTCATGTATTAGAGGCCCTGGAGTTATACTGTGAAATGTTTCTTTTCTCTGAATAAATTTGTGATTTAACAACTAAACAGAAGCTGAAGGCAATTTTGTTTCTGGGTATTTGTTGCAATATTTTAATTTTGGGAAATCTAAAAAGGAAAAATAGTAGTAAACCAGAAAGAGTCATGCTCCTGTCCACAGAAACAGCCTTTAATCTTTGTACTGGCCACAGTGCACCATTCTGTCTGTTTATTTCTTACTTTAAGCTTAAAAATACACAATAGTTTTTTCATATTAAACTGCCAGATTTACCACAAACTGTGTCGGAAGGAGACTGACATGCTTATCAAATTTACAACCATGGTGAGGAACCACAGTAAGTTGAGCAATCCACGCCACCGCATATTGACAGGGGACCTGTTACACAAAATACACAGGGATTACATACACATGTTATTACTTAGTTTATATATACAGTATATATACAGTATATAGATATATATTCTGTTTAACAGAATTCAAATGAGTCCACTCTTTTGAAGCCACATCACGTTCCAATTTTTGTAACTCTTGGAGGGAAAGAGAGATGGGACGATTGTCAAGAGATGAATGATGACTCTAATGTAGTCCATTAAGAAAAAAAGAAAAACCTACAATATATATTTAATAAGGGTCTGGTGTGCTTGCTTCGATGAGAACATTTTCATTCTCATGATAATTTGAAAAATCAGCACAGTTCATGCCTGTTAGCCCTTGAGGAAACCTGGAGGCAAGGCAATGTGATCATGTACTGCTGTTTTGAGGAAAAGTGGTTGGGACGAGGGGCTGACAGATCTCATATCTTATTCACATGTGAGGATTAAAGAAGCAACTAACTCTGTTCCTTGGGAAAGCATCATTAAGAAGTTTATTATAGCCCTCCTGCTAGCCAACTCTAAAGGCAGGTTGATACACAACATACTGAATTTATACATATATGTATAATTCACTGACATTAAAATACAAGTAACATTTTAGATTGTGAGAGTTTTGTTGAGTATGTATTTTGTACTAATTAATACTACAAATATTCATCTCAGCCTTCCTCTTTTTTCATGTAAAACTTCCTTGAGTCTGACTAACAAACATTTGCATTCAGCCACTCTGCTTCAATGGTGGGATTTCCTGCTTGTCTCTTATCAGCTAGATCCTGAAACAATGAACTCTACCCACGCAAATTTGTACACTGGGCCTGTCTGTTTTGACCGCTGCTGTCCTCCTCATGGCTTTCCCCTCACGGCCAGATGTCCCTTTCTGGGCTGGAGCCAAAGGATTTAGAGTAGAGCAGGAAGAATGGCTTAAGAAATCAGATAACGTATCATCCATTACTGTATTTTGTAGCATGTGGCAAACCTGAGATCCAGCTTGCCTCCATTTCACAGTGAAGTCGAGATGGTGAATCACTTGTGACAACAGCCGCGGGGGATGACCTGCTATGAGCATTCACACACACAGATGGCTGGCACTGGACTTGAAATGTGATTATCATATGTCAGCCATGAAAAGATTTCCATGCATTACCATGCAGAATTTGAGAGATTTCAAATGAGCAAGGCTGCACAGAACGGCAGTGTGTAGAGCGTGATGCATGTCTAGGAGTAAGGACATAAGAAGGGACGACAAAAATTTAACTGGGAATTTATAATACACAATTTTATTTACATTGACACATGTAATAGCAACACATCAAATTTTTACACTGTAACACTAAAGCCTTTAATAAATATATAGCAAAATGCGGGAAAATTCTGAGGGGAGCAATGAGATGAAAAATAATCTCTATTATTCCTCTATTATATCTCCTTCCTAGTTCTAGTTAGTATTTTCATTTTTACTGATATTGCCATTAATATTGGTGATCAGATATGACCGTTAAGAGCAGTGTTTCTGTGGCAGATTCCAAGTGAACTGGCATGACTGGTTGAAATGATGAATTAGCCAAAATTAAAACATTTGCCAAAGCGAATCTCCTCCTTTTTAAGTTTCCATGGTGACAGAGATACAAGCAGCTTTTCCAGTTGAATCTACAGTTGGAAATCTGTGCACACATAAGAAAATACAGCACAATAAAATTCTGCATCAATGTACCACGTCTTCATTAAGATAAACATCTTCAAAAGCGTCAACATTATTTTACAATATACGCACATTTATATTTACAAAAAGACAGAGCAGTAAGACTGTGGGGTTTTAATAGCCTAAATGACTTGATGAATATTTAGTAGTGGCACCTCTTAACAGTAAATCTTTTAATTCAGCATTCATACCGACATGCACACAAAGACAAGCAGACGTGAACCCACTCTCTCTCTCTCACACACACACACACACGTTCATACACACAAACAGGACACTTTCCTGGTGCTCTTCACAACAACATCCACCAGTGAAGAAGAGGGGAATCATAATGGTCTGGACTGATACAGACTACTGGCTGAGAGGTGCTGAAAGTCCCACTTCTGATGGAGGAAACAGCTGGATACAAAGAAGAGAAGGACTGCTGGGAAACCAGCTACTGGCCGGAGAACAATGAGATGACCAACACACTGAAACTGAACTCTGCACCCAGTGTCGACATCTGAACAAAGAGCCTTGAAGACCCTCCGTTTTCCTCTGACTTGTCACCTTAGGGAATACTGCAGTCCACTTCATGGCATTTCATACATACGAGTGTCACGCTGACTTGACCATGATATATACTACACAACAGACAACTGCAGCAGCAGCATGGAGTAGCAAAAAACACACCAACTGCCTGTCAGCCAAAACATAAAGGTTCCCGTTTCCCGGTCCTTCGTGAAGGGAAAGAGAGTGAAAAGCAACGAAAACATATCTCAGGAATGGCAGTACCTGTCTCGTGCTTGTAAACAAAGATCATACACTGAATGTGGCAGGAGGGGAACCATATAAACCTGAACACTTATTTACACCTTTACAAGAGAACTCTCCAGCAGTCCAGCTGTCAAAAAGTGAAACTATACACCTGCTTTACCTGCCAATGTAACAAAGCTGAGACTAATGCTAAGAGCTATGAGCTTCAGAGTGTCTCCTTTGTTAAGCTCCTCCCATCTCATCATATTATAGCAATGACCATTATCATTACCTTCAGATATGTACACATATACAGTCAACAAGCACATAAATGAAAAGCTAGCGTACCATGTCTATACCATATCTCTGAAGACAACTGTGTGTAGAGTAATTGTGGGCTGATCCATAGTATGTGTTAATCAGATTCAGTAAAGACAGTTTTTTACTCTGTGGGTGGTAACATCCATCATAAAAAGAGCAGAAATGTATCTCCTAAAAGACTTTAAGCACTTATGGACTCTAAGCATGACCAACCATGCTGTCTAATAGCTTATATACCAGTGTCTTGATATCTCAATTTAAATTGGCCCCCAAAAAGTATTTCCTTCTCACAAACATAGATCTGAACAGTTGGAAATAATACTGACAATAAAGGAATAAAAAGAAACAAAAGCTGCATTACATGGTGTGTTGAATGATGTGAAGTTCAAGTGCCTCGAGTGCTTTTTTTTTTCCTCCAACAATTGCAACAGCCAACCAAAAATAAAAATGCTACATAAATTTCCATGACAGAAAAACAACAAAGAATAACAAAACACAAAATGTAAAAAGAAAATAAATCCAGTTGATAGAAAGTAAGAGTTATATATGGAGTGCCTAAAAAACAACAAAACAATGTTTATGAAATGTGTAGGAAAAATGTGACTGAAAAAACGGAAAATAACAAAACAGAGAACAGTGTAATAGTGTACTTAATGACAGTTTTAGAGTAACGGCTGATGTCCCTCCACCCTCCCCGGTACCTCAACATTTGCTGTGAGCAGGGAAGCATTAGTCCAACTGTCCTCCCTCTAATCAGTAGGCAATAATAGTGATAGCAATGATAAAAGCCATACGTCCTTTGTTGTTCTTTCTTGTAATAGATGGCAATTACCATTCCGTCTGCAACACATGACAACAAGTGCCGCTGGTACCGGGGCAGTGGGCGGGTGTAGTGGTTGGGTTATTTGTGGCGGAACATTACAGGCACTTTATGAGGCAGCCAGACAGGTTGGGTGGGTCCTTACACCCGTTGGGCTGTGAGGGTTGTCCCCTCCAGGAAGACCTCGTGCTGGATCAGTAAGGGCTGGGTTGGAGCGCTGTTAGTGCCTGCTGAGTTGAGACGGTGTAATGCTGTGCTCTGAGAACTGGGCTCCTCCCTGGCTCTGGGTGTCACAGGAAGCCTGAAGCTGAAGTTCAGATAAATCTGAAGATATGGAAGAATAAAGAGAGAGAGGACAGAGGGAACATAGTTTGTGAGGGCTGATACTGTTTACTGTTTCAGTTCTGCAATTTCAAACATCACAGAAATTTCAGTATTCATCTCACCTGCACAATTTGTCTATCTTTGGTGTTTGTGTGATGTATCATTACATCATGTGGATAAACTTTAGTGTCACATTTTGTGAGAAATACTTCACTTCACTTCACTGAGTGTGAGATGAGCTTCCAACCACTTAAATTATGAAGGTGGAACCATGAGACAGTTAGCTTAGCTTAGCATAAAGACTGGAAGCAGGGGGAAACAACTAGTCTCTGTCTAAAGTGAAACAACACTAAGTCTAGAGCCATGCTAGCAGTTGGCTGAGACTGCACTTAGGCACAGAAGTGCTTTGACCAAATGCTAACATAGTGATGTTTAGCAGGTATAATGTTTACCATAATCACCATTTTAGATTAGTGTGTTAGTATGCTGAAATCTGTTTGTTAGCACTAAATACACAATACAACAAAATCCATCAACCAACAGACACTGATATTGCCCTTCCCCCTGGGGCAGAAAGCAAAAAAATAATTGGCCTACCAGCACCTCTAAAGCTCATTATAACACAGTATATCTCAAAAATTGAAGTGAAAAACAAGTTGTGGTTCAGAAATAGTCAAGCACATAATGCTCCATAAAAGAACAACTTATTAGTCTGTCCATCCTTCTCATTCTCATGAATGCACTATCTCAATAGTGTCTTGATGGAATTTCTTCCAATTTGGCACAAATGTTCACTTGGACTCAAAGATTTTTGTGGTCAAAAGTCAAAGCTTTTTGGAAACACTTTTTTGGCCATAACTCAAGAATTAACTAATTAATTTCAGCTGGGTCAGTTGGCATACAACAAGAAGGTGGTAATTCTAGTTTCACTTTTTGTACGGATTAAACGAACAAGATGTAACATGTCAATTAACCTTTGAGCCAGGTTAGCTGTTTCTCCATTTATAGTGTTTATGTCAAGCTAAGATAACTATCTCCTGGTTTTAATCTCAGCAAGAAAGATAATAAGCACATTTCCCAACATTTTTCCAAAAAGCTATCCCTTTAAAGCTCATGTCCTGAAGGTCTTGCAAAGCTGTTGGGATGTAAGGACTGTCAAGAAAGAAATAGAGGCCCTGGTATGTAGGGTGAATGAATCAGATGAGCTGAGAGTTCAAACACATCTCCTCATGCTGTGAGAGGCCCCAGACCTTCAGCTGAATTATATGTGCACACTTGGAGGTGACTGTAAAAGCTGTTATACAGCAATCACACACAATCCCACCACCATGTTTGCCTCAGTCATGATCTACTCAGAGAAAAATTTTCATCAGAAAATAAAAGAAGATAAAGAAAGTTTTGAGACGTTTTGAGAGTGAAATAAGCCCAGTGTCCATTAGCCTTGGTTCAGCATTTAGCATTCAAAACAATGCTAAGGTTCATGGCGCCCAATATGTTTTCTGTTTTTGTTATTTGTGGAGGCTAAAAGGTTCTTATATTAATATATTAATATTAATATAATATATATAATTAAGTATTACACGAGCCATGTCACATCAGGTTTTACCATTTTTAGGATGCCGAAGTTGTATCTATTTCACTACTTTATAATGTTGGCCTTTGAAGCCTTCTAAGGACATTCTTTTTTTAAGGAATGTAATTTTGAACCTTGCATGGTGAAAGTAAACAATCAAAGTGAAGCAACCTACATGCTTTGTGGCATCTGACAGCTGTTGTTCAATCCTTTCCACGACCTTCCTGAAGGGGGGTCTGTTGAAGGGGTCAGCATCCCAGCAGGACCTCATAATCTGATACCTGCACAGCAGCATACGAACACACAAACTTTTATTTGTCTACGGTTATTACATCCTCTTTTCTTTTTATTGTTTTCACTTCTCAGTTCCACCCTAAGAATTTTAAAATGTCCCCAGTTTTAGTTATGCTTGTGAAAAGCCAAATGCAACAGGATGAGAACAGGCTTCTTTTCAAATACTCAACATTTGCATTCTTTCATAGTCTCACCACCTCCATCTATCCAACCACGTCATCTCTCCTATGACCATTTTACGAACACTTGCATTTCACTTCAACACCTTTTACACACACACACACAGACACTCATATTTCACTTCAACAACAACTCACATTTCACTGGGTGCAAACTCTGGAGCGTCCATTCTGTATCCTTCCTTTATCAGTTTGTAGAACTTGGCATCCACAGGCATACCAGGATAAGGACTGTTTCCTACATTTAGCAGAGAGATTTGGTTACATTAGGCACTTCTGAAAATACACAGATAGCTAGACAGACAAACACTGACACACAATGGATGGATAGACATACCTAATGAGAAGATTTCCCAAAGCAAGATGCCATAGGACCATACATCACTTTCAAATGTGTACACGCACTCAAAATACTTTCTGGAGACATCCATTTCACTGGCAGACGTGCCTGGAAGAGAAGCACTCAGTGAGATGAAGTCATTCAAATTTTTGTTTGTGATTGGAGTCAGATGGAGGAAAATTTGTAACTGAGGACTGTTAAATGAACAGACTATACCAAAAGTCAGGTATGAACAACAGCAACCCTGAGGCCCTGAAAACACACAGAGCTTGGATGTCATAGATCATAGTCAGCTCATCAGCTGTCACACACGTAAAGAGGGTTCTACCTATTCATTTGGCTGGCAATAACTGGCTGCCATGAACCAAAACAACAGTGTACTACACTTTGTCTTGAGACTAATGATTTCAGCTAAGTAGTATATTTGTCGCAATCAAGCAGGTCAGACAGTAGTTATTATAGGAAATTATTGCTTCATTTTGTGAGAGGAGGTCTTGGACAATGTAAATTTTAGAGGTATTCAGAAAACTCATAATGATAAATGAACTAGCTCTCTGGTAAGCTACATTGTACACAAAATCAAGTTCATCTTGCAGGTAAGTCTGCGGTTACATTAAAAGACCTATGGGTCCTAAAGCAAATATACAGTGCATTAAATGCTGGTTTTGGTTTTGCTATGTGAGCTAGAGGTACTTTCACAACTCTGGACTAGATTGCACCAGCTTTTTGAAAATCTATACAAGGTTTGTGTGTAATCTTTTTGGTAACTGGCAGCTAGTTTCAAACTAGTGATTCACTAAATCAAATGATACAATTAAAACTTACACTTATGAAATTTCTTAACTAATCAAGTCTTTGGTTAAGCATCATGAAATATAACATAACTAGGAAAAATAACAGGTTTGGCAGGGTAAATGATTTATTAAATTTGAGTGCCAAACCTATATAGATAGGCATCACTTTGTTTAATCTGTTATTTATTTATTAGCACATTTAGTACTGTACAGCTTAGAGTGAGTGGGACAATGAATAGACAACAATCAAGCGTCATGTCACATGTATCAACCATATTCCATATTGCCTCTTTTACTCTTTAGTTAGTTAGCACACTTTGCATTAACTTTAGCTTTGCCAGTTGCTGGTTGGGTCAGTTGCAGTGCAATGGTTACACCTGGCACTGGTAGATGTAAATATTTTTAATAACTACTTATCTCTACATAAGAACTAGTTTGTGTGGTGACTTGTTTTAACTTAGTCATGTGTAAATCTTCACTTTACATTATAACCTATTGAGCTTGAGGAACCAGGACCCTAGCAAAAGTAACGTTAGCTAGATATTTTTCCAGAAGTAGTAAGTCAAGGGCAACTGGACTTGTTTGACTAAACACATATGCAGCTAAAATTATCTTTCTAGTGAATTGGAATCCCAGGAGGAAGTTTGCTCAGACGTTACCTGTACAAGTAAATACATGATGGACCAACCACCAACACACAGATTTATTACTTAACAAATTGATTTTAGAGTTCAAAAGCAGATATGTTGAAGAAGGACTTTTATGATGCCCACCACTGGATGTATCTAGCTGCTGTCTCAAATTCCCAAGTGTCACACAGTTGGTACAGACTTACATTTCCTTTGACTACATAGTTGGAGTCTGTGGTGATGTCCCGGGCCAGGCCAAAATCACAGATCTTTGCCACTCTTCCTTGAGTCAGGAGGATATTTCTGGCTGCCAGGTCTCTGTGAATACACTGGAAAACAAATGAACCACTTCCTTTAATACATGATGATACATGTTATATACATGACCAATCAATAATTTAACATTAGTCAAGAATGAAGTACTTTTCTAATGCATTTTGCTACTGAAGTTCCAGCACTTGAATCTGTAACACACCACCGCTGACACTGATATATGACACATACACTGGCCACTGTATCTTTGCCTGCACATCTAATAAATTTTCAGCAACATGCTCCAACAGGAATTTTAGATCCCTTTACTACCTGTGGAAATTTGATACATGTGCTGCTTTTTTTTTTTTTTTTTTTAAAAAGTCAGATATCATCTATAAAAATTCATCAGAGAAGTCAGAGTATTATCCAGAAATCAAGTATGACAGTTGTTATTATGAAATCTGCACAATGAAATTTATGCTCACATTTTTGGAGGCTAAGAACTCCATGCCTTTAGCCACTTGGTATGAGAAACTGAGAAGGTCTTCTGTGTCCAGAGACAGACCATCCTCGTCAAACATCTCACTCTCTGCATCTGTTTCAACATAGGAGCCACCTGAGAGGACAAGAAGAATTAAGATTATTTTTCTGAAACTGGATAAGAATTACCTCAACTGAGAAATTTGATGAATGGCTGGCTTGCTGCCTTTGCGTAGTGAGCGTCTCTTCTCAGAGGACGAGCTGAAGGGAGGGTTGCCAGCAACAGAAGGCCTCATGGTCATGTAGCCATTCAAGCTGTC
>NW_026116462.1:0-29845 GCF_001640805.2 Lates calcarifer
CTTTTGTTCTGCTGTATAAAGGTAACTTATGATATCATGAGGGGAAAAAATGAACTTGAGAATGCTAAATATTTTCCATCATATGCTGAGGTTTTTAAATAGATAACATTTTAGGGCATGTAGACTCATGTGGCCTGTTTAACAGACAAAATTCACTTTGTCTATTTATTGTTCCTTTTTATATGACATAAATCCATGTGTCCATGTACAGTATGACCACAGTTACATAACGTAGCGACGTCTGGCATCAGCCTGACATCAGCCTGACATCAGCCTGGCACCTATGACCAGACTATCACACAATTCATAGAAAAACATGAACGTATTCCCAGAACTGCACCAAGGTAAAAGTACGGTCACTGAGAATTACAACCTGAACCCCTATCCTCTCTTCAGCCTCCCAATATTCTGTGATAAGAAGCAGATATAGAACTCTCCCTCTCAAGCCAGGGTCAAAAGTCAAATGGCCAGCTCAGAAGAGACGTTTCTTATGGACCACAATTCATATGGAACTTATGAATAACCACTCTTCAAATCATCATTCTATGCAACAAACTTTGTCTCGGCATTAAACATTCAACTGTTACTTTATCAAGAAAGTAACCTGAAAAGGAACTATGCAGATTGGACTCTCTGAGATCCACAGACCTAACCAGGGTCTTCTCCTCCATTGTTTAGACTGGAACTTGCACTGTGCTGCACTTTAGTACATCCCTCTGCTGCTAAGAGCCATTGCACATTTGATTTTAACCATTGCACATTTTATTCTGTTTATTTTATTTATTCAATTTCATTTTATTCTATCTTATCTTACCTTATTTTTATTTTAATGTACATATGTATAGCATGTCTATAGTTGGTTTTTCTGTCTGTATGTAATGACAATAAATAATTCTTGATTCTTGATTCTTGATCTTTCTCCCACACCAGGCCTCTGGTCATAAATTACGTCACATTCCAGGATAACCTTGCACACCAATCCTTCAATGTTTGAAACTATATGAAATAACTGTCTGACCATTTTGTGCTAAGCTAAGCTAATAATGTGAGGAATTAATTCAAACATCTGCCATGGAACCATATTGCCATCTATTGACCAAAGTCTGAGCTTAACTAAAGAGGTTAGACATAGTGTTTATCAGGTATTGGAAACAAATGATTATTCTTCATGTCTTGTAATGCCAACACAACACATTTTCTTTTTCAGTTAATCAGCTTAATTGTCTGAAGATTTGCAAGTAATGAGTTTTGATTCATTGATTTGTATTAATTGCAATTGAGCTAGGCAATTGTATTGTCTTTCTTTAAGTATTAGTGCCTCCAAGTCATATCAAGTTACATCTAATTTTCTCTGTTCCTTTGTTCTCTTTCCACCATGTGCTCCGCAGTAACTTTTCTTTTATCTATAGGCGCAAGTGACTTTCTCTATTTCTTTAAGCCAAGCGACATCAAGTTAAGCCAAAGGAACAAAAGTATCTGAATACTTGGAATTAATCTTTGATAATCCTGCGCTTTAATCCTGAAGATTTTTAACACTTTTAGAGTCGTCTGGCCGACACCAGCCTCCTCTAAAGTTATCCAGAAAACACTAAGTAGACTATGTAAGAGCTTATTTTTCCTCAACCTGCAAGAGAGGCCGCAGATTACACGACTGCCTGCAGAAAAACCTGCAAGAAACTAAGTTTGCAGAGACAGAAAGTCTGTGAGTAAACTCAACTAAAGCCACAAAGACTAAAGACACTGGCAGAATCCATCACCGTGTTAATCAGAGACACGGCCTGTGTGTCTGCAGCTGTGGCAAGAGTTGATGATAAAATAAGTAAACTTTAATTGTCGACATCGATAGACATCTCCAAATTGATTTGCTTCTACCAGATCACTCTGCTCATTTTACTTGCTGTTAGTTCAGTTTCACTGGTTTGATCATCCTTACACTTCTGTTTTATTTTTTTTCACGTTTTCACTCTGTATCTATATTCACTTTAGTAATCAATAAATTGTAAATACACATGTAGACCAGCAGTTTAGTTTCTTTGCAATGGTGAGCCGGATCCCTCGATTGAGAAATCACAATCTCAGATATCAGACTGATATTAACATTGATATTGATATCAAAATTAATATTCCTGATTTCCGTCCCAAACTGGACGGTGGTGCCCCATTCAACGAGTGTAAATTGGATTTTCCAATGATTATTTTGTGCAGTTATGCAACAATAAGAAAAAGAAAAAAACGATGAATCTTACAACTACATTGGTTTTAGCTACATAATGACAGCTATGGTATTTGTTTTTATTATTGCATTGTTTTTCCACGTCTCCCCTCTAGATAAATTCTTCTCTGATAAGTTGTGCAACTACCTGACATTTCAGAACACATACATGCACACACAAACACACACAAAGAGGTCACACGGTCTTTCTGCCTTTATTTAAAACCCTCCCCATCTGAATATTTAACGTTGGGAATAACATCTCTGCCACCTCCCTTTTGCCCTTCATCATGACATGTTGTGTCAGTGCATTCTCGGCCTTGTGTTTTTATGTAACTGCCATTCTGCCGCCTCTCTCTCTCTCTCTCCTTTTACAACCTGCACAAATAACATCTGGCACTTTGCCTGATCTCCAAGGATGTGATGATTAAGGCCAAATGACAACCCTATTTCTCCTCTGTCCACTGTGTCTGCAACCTTACTCATAGACACACACAAGAATTTTCATCAGCGCTTTTACACCAGTGACAATAAATAAACACCCTTTTTTGTAATATGATAAAAATTACAAGGTATGTATTACATATCTGGCAGCATATCTGGCCAATGCATCTATTCAGTTGTATTTTTCAGTTATTATACAATCTCTCAAAGCACAGACCTGTTTTGCCTTATGTTTTAGACTCCTGCTCTTGTTTTGTTGCACCCATTAAGGACAACTTTCTTATCATTTGCACATTATGTTTGGTGACCACATGTTATTCCCAGCACAGCTGCACCCAACTTCAGCCTGAGCAGAGATTTAATCAGTCAGAATAACTGCAAACACCTGCGCAGGGTCTTTAAAGCGAGATCAAAGGCCCAACAACCTACTGTCACTGTCCATGGTGCTGGGAAAAAATGCTAAGATAGATTTTAGCATAACCTCAGTGCAACACACACCTACCTCTTCACATGGAGTCTCATCTATTTACCAGCATAGTACATAGACAGAAGTAGTAGTCAGGGTACAGTAGCTGGAATGCTGAGAGAAAGAGAATGTAAAATGTAAAAACTGCTGCCTCTGTCACACATCAACACTGGGAAATAGGCCAGTGCTACAAAAATACCAAAGATAATGAAATACAACAACAGAATCATTTGACATCATTCAAATTAAGCTGATGAGAAGAATTAGGAACAACATTAGGGACCAAATTTACAGAAAAATTAAGAAGAAAGAAAAAAAATGTGTAAACTGGAGAGCAAAAATAAATCAAGAAAAGGTGCATTGTGGCCCCTGTGAGACTCATATGAAGAAGAAACAAACAGGACAGAATGATACTGAGAAAACGATAACTTCCATAAAAGTGTTGGTGTGGAGGGGGTGATGTGAGGCAAAGATACTGCATGAGGGAAAAGGAAAAGGAGCCTGCTGGTACCAACATGGTCAACAGTTGCAGCAGCAGCAGCTGTGACAAAGTAGTTATCTGATTATTGTCGCAATTTGCATCAAAAATTGCGCTCCTTCCTCTCAGATGCATAAGTTGAAGGGAAATCTGAATAAACAGACACATATGATACACATATCTTTAGATCTGGTGTGACTTACAGAATATCATTAAATGTCCTTAAATCCACTTCGCAATCATATAGTTTTCTTTATTTATCAAAGTAATCCATTCATAGTTGTGTGTATGTCCAGTAGCACAATACAAACAGGAACTGCCAAAAGTGAATTGAGCATACTATTAATGGTGCTGGTTTGTCAAAATGTAAACAAATTTAGGCCAAAAAAAAAGTTGTAGCCAACATTGTAAATCACTAAAACCATGGCAACATTCTGTTTATGAACTTTATTTGTTCAAAAAAACTTTGCGGCATATCATCAGTTCAGAGTCATTGTGCACAGCACTACTATGAATGGCAATATGCACATGGATATTCAACACACACTTGATTGACACAGCTATTTGAGGTATTTGCACTTAAATAATTTATACATGTAAGTCATCTCAGAAAGTGCCCAAAAATGTTATCTGTTTATGTTTAAGTGACAAAGCCCTCTAATGGAAGTTGAATTGTGATTATTGCTTTGGGAGCAAAGGAAGAAATAGGTGGTATTATTACAGAGCCTCAAACGGACAGGGTCAAGGTGGTTGGTGGTACCATGAGAGACTATTGTTTGCTTACTGTTTCCTACCAAAAGTCAACGTTACTTTCTTGGAACATGGCCTTGATCATTCACCAAACTCTATTAAGTACACTAGTACTCTTAACCCAAACCACAATGGTTTTCAGACCTTAAAAAAATGCTCATTTTAACCCAAATCATGATCTCTCCTCAAAACTAACCAAGCTGTGCTTGTGCCAAATAAATAAATAATAACCAAACATTTACAGTAGTGTTGGCAGGTCATAAAGTTTTTATTTTTTTATTTTTGAACAGTGATTTGTAACAGTCCTGTAAGGCACCAATAAATGATGTTGTCCTGCTGATATATCTGTTTTTATGAAAGGCACTTATTAATGATAGATTTTGTTGTTTAATTTGTAGGACACGTGGGAATAATACAGTCTACTGGCAGTTTTAATCAATAAATATCAGTAGTGTTAATGACCAACAAAAACCTCCTACACCTCAGCTCCATGAATGTTTAAGATAGTGGTGATATTCAACATGTTGCAGTCATATTGTACAGCATGTACACGTGTTGAGTCACAGACATGACGTGTCCTTATTTTTGTCTTTGTTTTAGAGGTCATTGCTAAGTTTCTCCTCTTCTCTGTGTGGGTGAGTGAAGGAGGTGTCAAATAAAAAAAAAAAAAAAAAAAACATCAAGGGAGAAAAATGAGCTGCCAACCAGCAGCCTTTTAGCCAAGCAATCACCATCCAGCAGGGATGGGATGGACATGAAGGTCATCTGCATAGTGGACAATGACGGCATACACTGATGATACCATGAATACACGCACACACTGTTCAAAACAGTCTTGCCCTTGTTAAAGATTTCTATACACCTGCAGTAGATCTGAGTTAAGGGAAGCTGGGGGCTTTTAGCTCAAATAATGCAGCCATGTTTGTGGGCATCTAGGGAAGAAAGCTGACTGCAGATATAATGGATTTCCTGCTGAAGAAAGAAAGAGGGAGGAAAGATGGGAGAGAAAGAAAAAAAGAAGTCTACCTCTACAGACCAGGGCCACACACAGCAGCATGTCACAAACTTATGTGTGTGTGTTTTACCGTTTTCTTTGAGTGAATACCTGTTTTCTTATGCACGCATGAGGAAACACACAACACACAGTCATGCCAATGGTTTCTCTACACTTGGTGGTAACGTGCCAAGACTCATAGCAATGTACCAGTAAAAGCAAGAAGACAGAAACTGTAAGTTAACAAACATGGATGTAAGCAAATCAGGTTATAATTGTAAAAAGATTCTTTGCAAAGGTTGCATGGAAAGTTATGTACAGCTGTACAATTCATGGGGCATCATCAAATCTCTTGTTCAGAGGCTTTTATTGTGAAACAGCTGCATGAAATGAAGAGTAGGTAGCAGATACTGGGCTAGACATAATGTCCAGGATCAAAATAATAAGCATGGACACAAAATAAAGTTTTGAGATGATAATGATAATCAATTACTGATATATTGAAACTCTCTCTTAAATTATTTAAATATTCACAATGATAATAAATTCATAAGGACTCTTCAAAGACTCAAAATTAAAATGTAACTGAACTCAACTTGTTTGCATCACTATCTTCTTTGCTTTGAAATGTTTCCTGTGCTCAGACATAGAGAAAACAGGTGCTTCAGTACATTTGCAGCCCCTACTTGTATGTAGATATAAAGCCACTCTCTTTATCAAAGATATATCAAACACACATACAATACAGACAGAATGCTACAGTAGTCTACTACTTTTATACAAATTTGTTCCTCTCTCTCCCACACATCCTGCTCACCATAATTAAACTGCTTCTGTCTTCTCCTCCTCTCTCTGTGGCACTGAATACATTTCCCTTTGTTTATTTATCTGAAGGGGGGCGTCGAGTAGTTGAAAATACAGAGTAGTAGGTTGATCTACTCCTCGCCAGGCAGTACTTGTAAACTAAGTGTAATTTCACACATATGAGCTGCCAAGGTAAGGACACACCAAAATGAAGTGTTTTCATTTGGAGCTGGTCCTCTATAAAAGATAATGAAAATGTCACTGTGCATTATGTAATTTGTAAACTCTGACAGCTATCCTACTGTGGCAACAGCTGTGCTGAACTGGTGGCATTTATAAGCAATGAGAGTGTTCCTCCTAACAGTGAGGGTTATTTTAAAAAGGTCCAATCTGTTAGCTGAGATAGAGATCCTAATTTGGCAGCAGCCTACGTAAGCAGTATGCATTTTATCTGACTTCTACAGAGAACTCATTGAAGAAGAAAGACTAAGTTCTAACTTTTAGAAGAAAAAAGAAGACCGTGCTCACACAGGATGCATATTTAACAGTGGATCATTTTCCCATATTTTCCCCATCCTGCTTTTGACCCCCACAGGCCTTTTTTTTATTTTTCATACACACCTTGCATTTCTTGGAGAACTGTCTTGAATGTGTGAAGCTGAAAAATGTGCAGCCCTGAGAAGAAAACGAATGGCTCGACATCTCTGTGGCTTTTTCTCAGAAGCAGGGCTTTCTACATCAGGCCCTCTGTCCTGGGAATTGACGTTAAAGACGGTAGTGATTGTTCCTGCACAGCCTGTTTCATCTACACAGAATATCATTAGATACTATCGGGCTTTGATTGTTGCAGCTACAGTGGATGGTGACTTTTTTATGCTTTACGTGCCTAATGACCCTGGTAATTTCATCTGCTACACCAGCTGAATGACTGACAGCAGCTGGCTTTACAGTTGCTTAGCAACAGCTGTAGGACGCTACCAGTGCCTCTGCCTCTGCAGACAAAATGACTCAAAATGACAGTCATACACAATAGATTTTCAAACCTAAAAAGAGGACGCTGACTGCTATGTAAACATGAAAACTTTAAACTTTACTCGATCCACATGAATATTTAAGTTTCTGTTTCTTGTTTACAGCCACAGTATGAATGGTTTGTGCTCACTGCCAACTCCTGGAACCAGATCATTTCAGTCAGTCAACTAAACAGCTAAAATTAAAATACGTCAGCAGCTCAGGGACTTCTAAGAGTAGTGAAACGATCTTCGGCAGGTCTAAAGTAACCACCGTCTGAATGTTGTTTTGGTATTCTTGTGCAGGCATGAGGAATTGAATTTTGCAGAATCTTTTTTCCCTTTACCCTGACTTTTGGCTTGCTTTGCACTTTGGGCCCTTAATATTCTTATATTGTAATGATTTGGAAGCCATAACAGTTGTTTTGCTACAGAGACTGCACTGGTAGAAGTGAGAATATTAATGGTGGTCCTACCTTAGCAATGGTTTCGTGGAACTTGAAAAGTGGGTCCAGGGTTCCTGGTGACTCCACAGAAAACTGGGCCTCTGACAGGAAACTGGTGGTCTGATGTGAAAGAGGAAAGAAAAAGCAAGTGTCACATAGCACCACAACAGTATCATTTCAATCTCTGTCCCCCAGTACTTCCTTTTCAAGTCAAATCACTACCTCAGTCAGAGATATTTTAATTATAAAGGGACCACAATGATTACAAAGTTCAAGCACAGATCTTCACTTTTCTTGTCTTTTCTATCCTACTTTGTTCTATTCCAAGAGCGGAAAAGAGTGGAGTGACCTGTCAAGGTTTTGACAGGAAACAACACTAAACGCTCTCAAGGCCACAGAGCTGCCAGGACGTTTTGTTCTGCTGTCAAATACACACATACCCATGTGCACACATGCACACACACACAGTCCCAGATGCTGACACAAAGTCATGTAACCATGACTGCACACACCTAAAAACTACCTCACTGTCACCTCAGCGTACTTTTAATGTCCCAAAAACAAAGCACTGCATTGCGACTTCAAAGCTGTGGTGCTGCCTTTGTAGAAGAATTGCTTTTTTTTTCCACAGAGTCAAATTAAGTAGCAGACAGCTAAGAATATCAAAGGTTCAAATGCTCAATTTCTACTCAGTGTAGAAAAACTTCTGTCTAACCTACTAGCTTCAGACATACTGTTTCTACCTTAGTAATGTTCTCATTTATTTAGGAAAAAATCAGCTTGCAAGGTTAGTTAAAGTTTAGCATCTAATATATATAATAATTATAGAATTGATAATAATAATAATGACAATAATAATAATTATGCTGTATTTATTTGTAGCACACCGGATTATAACATGAACAGTGTTTTATGTTGAACATATGTATAGAAAACCCATCAATATTTGTTCAGGGAATCTGGAAGTTGTAAACTGCTTTAAAAAAACACAGGCTTATGACAAGAATGATAATAATTACTTTTTGCTTTCTTTTTTTTTTTTAAAGATTTGAGTTAAAAGTGACATTATAGGTAGTTTTCAAACATGTATACAGACCTATGGTAGAGAAAGATATGTAAGCGTTCCTCTCATTTATGAGTATGTGCATGTTTGCAAGTTCATCCTGGATGATTCTGCCCCTCATGGTTTACATCAATTTCTATTCACTGCCAGTCCAGGAAGTAGTGTGTCCTTCGTGTAGTGAGGTGGAAATGCAGGGTGTGGTTGATGGCTATGAAGCATGTCTGATTGTCATGCATGAGACTGAGCAATAACTGAAGGTCTGTGGCTATATGTAAACTTCACTTTTTTATCAACTTTAAAGACTACTTTTCCTTAGTTTACGTGTTATGGTCTTAGCCCATGTCTGACCCGTGTGAAACTTTTCCAGTGCTTTGTGTGTATGCCGAGTAGAATGTGTAGTTCCTGTATGGCCCTGGTGTTTACTGACTGCTATCATGAAGACAGCCAAGCTTTCCAATCAAATAAAGTCAATTGCTTCATTAATGTACCACATATACACAGTTGAGCTGTCATTTGGCACGACTATATTCAAGTATGTGTGCTGTCTATTTGATAATTATGTGTTCTCTGTATAGACTATAATCATTGCATTTTGTGGTACTCATTAACAAACTACCCGGGGACTGGACCAGGTCCAGTTTCAGTGGCCAAATGCACATTTGCGCACACACACACAAACACACACTTAGAATTCAGGTTGTATAATCATTAGGAGCAGGAATGTTGCCTTAAAAGTGATAGCTAAGTGAAGTTAGCTAAGGTTTTCCTTTTGTTTTGAGCAATGTAGATGAGACCTTATTAAAAACTCGGAGTTTATTTATTTAGAAACATCCCTGGGCCCTTTTTTCTTTGTAATGTGCCTCTTTTATTGTCATGTGTAAACTTAAATTACAGAGAGACTTTGAACCAAGCAGAATCATAATAAGCATTACTGTATGTTGCACAGGAATCAACACCAACATTCTTAAATCAAAGCACAAGTTCCCTATTGAAAGGAAAAATTTTTAAAGGAAATAGTTACATGCCTCAGCCAGAAACAGAAACTAAAATATGTGATGCACCTAATGAACAATCTCAACAAGTCAATAAGGCTCATATGGGGAATAGAAGTTTTACTTAATAATTCACATATGTATGAGTTCCAGGAAGGCACAAGGAGAAAGTTTTATGAGGCTTTTTTGTGTGCTGCCTTTGAATAAATGTGTGAATTATTGAGCATAACATCTGCCTCAAAATATGCCCCTGTTGTGGATGTCAAGCTGAATATGTGCAGCGCTTCCAACAAAGGCGCCTCAGCACCTACAATCAGAAGAGAAGAATTAAATTCAAACACATCTGTGGTGCACTCCAACAAGGTGATGGCTTCAAGTGCTGTTTTAACTCAGGAGATTTCTGCAGCTGTCAGTCTCTGTGGTCAAGCTGTGTTTCTCTGTAGCTACATGTATTGATGAGTGGTTTACAATCAGGACCACTGAATGACGCATATGTACACTCACATGCATGTACATGTGCATTTAACATATGACGCAGTTGGCACACACATGTACATATGCACACACACACACATACATGCCCACACACAAACTGGCAGGTATGTAGCTATAATGACTCAGTGCTCCGTTTAAAACATTATTGTAATTATTACTTTTTGAGAGCAGCAATTGGTTATTTCACTGTTACTCTACTGATATATTATTACCCAGAGGCCCATAGTTAAAGGTGTTGACGTGACCATAAATCTGATTTTTCCTATACTAAATATGCTGACACTGAAGAACTTGTTAATGTATTTTCCATTTAAGAACATTTATGTCTTGAGACTCTTCTTGTAACCACCGAAACTGGATCTAATATTGTTGCTTATGGAATATTTTGTTTCTGGTTGTCTTTCATGAACATTGTTTCTCATAAGCACTGGACTGCTGGACTGTCACATGTTAAATGTCATCAGATGAAAGACTTGGGTGAGTCCATGGGTGAGGCCAGTGCAAGGGCTGAAAACCAAAGACAGTGTTAAAAGAGAATGAATACTGGACTGACAGTCAAATGATAATGTTGCTAACTAATGGATGGGTAAATAAGCAACTCCTAACAAGTGTGCCAACAACAACTAAAATGATTATAACATATCAATGTTCAATAACAGAAACAGAAAGTTGGACACCTGCACTGAATTGACCACGCCCTGACAAGGAGAGGTGTGACTCCATTCTTTCACAGACATGTTATACTGTATGGCTTGCATCTTTGTGGAGAAGGATGCATAGTGCAGCAGGATTATACTAATGGTGCCTTGTGGGGTTTCTAGTGGGCCCTTAGGGGATTTGGGAAGAAAGTTGAGTTTCACATACCTGGAGAATTTCTGTCAAAGTGCACTGAAGGAGGCTCATCATGTCATTAACACACCTTTGGTTTCGTTTCCTTTAATTTGTTCTCCATGGTTTTAATGTTGAGGCTGACTGATGTATATGCATACTGCTAAATGCAAGCACACAATTGTGCTCTACATGATGACACCACAGCATCCACCAGCCTCTTTTCCCTTAGTACAGGACAGTGCCATTAACAATGGATACACAGTGCTAAGCTGCAGACCAAATCAAGCACTCTGTTCTTTACCTCACAGGGTCAGGATGAAAGGTTTTGGAGGGCTGAAACCTAAAACAAAGGGAACAATAGCAAGGATCAAAGATTGCCTGAGTTCCATTCACTCTGTAGGTAGATCCCTTTGTACAGCTTATCTACCCCTCACTTCTTTCACGGTAGAGACCCTCTCTGTGCCTTGATCTCAGCACTTAGGCTTGCCCTTGCCTTTCTCCTCTTTCTCTGCATTTTAATTATTGTAATTTGACTGAAATACTATTGTGCATTTTTCTCAAATTGATCTGATGAATGATTGCGTTAGAATGTAAATGGTCATTTTAAAAAAACATTCTTCAACATCACAAAATAGTGTACTATAATAAAGACTGCATGCTGTTCAAGGTTCAAAAAATGACCAGAGGAAGCCAAAATGTTTATACTCTTGAGTGGGTAGGGAATGAATAGAAGTGCACATGTTCCATCCTGTGAACTTTAACATCATAAATTTGGAGTTGTTGAATTGTTGAGTGATATTTAATATGGATATAGTGTTAAATATTTTGCAATTAAGTGGCATCATGGTTCAGCAGTTAACACTGTCACCACACAGCAGAAAGGACTCTCACTGGCTAGCTTGTGTTTTCTTCACCGAGTTTGGATGTTGTCCCTGTGTTTGCATGGGTTTCTTCTGGGTTAGGGTAAGGGTTTCCTTCTGCAGTCTAAGACATGCAGCTCAAATTCATTGGATACTCTACATTCTGTGTGGGTGTCTGTTAGCATGCATGTTGTCCAATGTGTACTGGGACATGATGCTGGACAGATGAGCATCCCTGAGAAAGGTTCCTTGCCAGCAAACCTTTGTTTGTTTGGAAGATACACAGCATCTGCTGATGTCTCTGGGTTGCAGACCTTAGGCTGAAAGCAAAGCATTTTCCACAAAATATTAAATATGATGATTCTGTTTGACTTCACGTTCATCTACTAAATTACTTTTAAACCCATTATTTATTAAAAGGGTTCCCACAGAGTACATTCTTTATCGATGTAAACTTTCTCAAATTAAAGCTGAGACTTTACACTTTAATGTAGTAGCATAATTTCCAGACTATTGAGCGCACCTGACTATAAGTACATATACGAGCCGCACTTGTCTTTAAGCCGCAGGTGTCTAAATGTTTTTACGGCATGAAGCTCGTTAGCCCGTAAAAATCTATAAATTAGCTGCATCATTGTTTAAGCCGCAAGTTTCAAAGCATGAGAAAAAAGTAGTGGCTTATAGTCTGGAAATTACGGTATCTACTGATACATATAGATGGTCAAGTGCCTCTTGAGCATGAAGGACAGTCACAATGGCCTCTGAAAAAAAATAAAAAATAAAAATATTCCACTCAGGAATAATCTATATCAAACCAGATGCCCTTGTGAAAAACATTGGAAAAACATTCAGAAATACACTTCAATATATTTATTTATGTTTAAGAATGTTTATTCCTAAGAGCCCTTTGTAACTTGAGTGGTAAATCTAGTGGACAATTTCCATCCAGGGCTTACAATGCACGTATGCCTGCAATGGCATTGCCATTGCAGTTTTCATGAACCAACTACATTATTATTGTATAGAGGTGAACAACATTGGAATAGAAGATATAATTCTGGTATTTGTGGGTTTTTATTCCTCCCTATGTATACACAATAATTCCATAGCCATTATATACTGTTAGGATTTGGCAGTATGCCTCTCTCCCCTCTTGTGGTCAGTGTGTTTCCCTTCCCTATGTCTCCTGTTTGTCTCCCCCTGTCTGTATTTGTTTTACAGGGCGTGGCCATCTGGTTATCTCCTTCTACCTGAGTTTCCCTCCACTCAATCAAGCACTCCTGACTTCAATCTGGTTCATTACCTCACCTGACTCCTGCTGCATTTATACCCTGGTCCTTCATTTCAGTCTTCATCAGATCGTCCGTTTGCCAGCATGGTATTTGAGCTCATGACTCCTTAGTTTTTGAAACCCTCTCCATTTGTTGCCTAACTTTGTCTCTCCACTTATCCAGATACCGGGTCATTACCTTTGTTCGTCTGCCACGCCCTGGAGTTTAGCATTCTAAGTTTTTTGACTCACAGCTGAGTCCACCTTTAGTTCCTAATAAACCCATCTTTGTTTTTTCCAAGTTCTGCATTTTGGCTCCTTTTCCGTTTGTAAATCCTAACATATACAAGCACAACCAGCCTTGCAGCCTTGTCTTGTGGCTGCCTATACATATGTATACACCAAACAAATACTCATTGTATAAAATCATGACATCATCAGTCAAAAGCCATGATAAAAGATAAAAGGATCTTTATCTTAATATTTTCATGACAAGATCGTCATGTCAAAATTCTTCTTAAGACCCTGAGGTTGTACTTTGTGCTACATGTGATTTCCCCCCTCGTCCCAGGTTGTCTGTTTCTGCTTTTTCAAGCTTTGAGTACAGTTTCAAATTGATCTGATGAATGATTGCGTTAGAATGTAAATGGTCATTTTAAAAAACATTCTTCAACATCACAAAATAGTGTACTATAATAAAGACTGCATGCTGTTCAAGGTTCAAAAAATGACCAGAGGAAGCCAAAATGTTTATACTCTTGAGTGGGTAGGGAATGAATAGAAGTGCACATGTTCCATCCTGTGAACTTTAACATCATAAATTTGGAGTTGTTGAATTGTTGAGTGATATTTAATATGGATATAGTGTTAAATATTTTGCAATTAAGTGGCATCATGGTTCAGCAGTTAACACTGTCACCACACAGCAGAAAGGACTCTCACTGGCTAGCTTATGTTTTCTTCACCGAGTTTGGATGTTGTCCCTGTGTTTGCATGGGTTTCTTCTGGGTTAGGGTAAGGGTTTCCTTCTGCAGTCTAAGACATGCAGCTCAAATTCATTGGATACTCTACATTCTGTGTGGGTGTCTGTTAGCATGCATGTTGTCCAATGTGTACTGGGACATGATGCTGGACAGATGAGCATCCCTGAGAAAGGTTCCTTGCCAGCAAACCTTTGTTTGTTTGGAAGATACACAGCATCTGCTGATGTCTCTGGGTTGCAGACCTTAGGCTGAAAGCAAAGCATTTTCCACAAAATATTAAATATGATGATTCTGTTTGACTTCACGTTTATCTACCAAATTACTTTTAAACCCATTATTTATTAAAAGGGTTCCCACACAGTACATTCTTTATCGATGTAAACTTACTCAAATTAAAGCTGAGACTTTACACTTTAATGTAGTAGCATAATTTCCAGACTATTGAGCGCACCTGACTATAAGTACATATACGAGCCGCACTTGTCTTTAAGCCGCAGGTGTCTAAATGTTTTTGCGGCATGAAGCTCGTTAGCCCGTAAAAATCTATAAATTAGCTGCATCATTGTTTAAGCCGCAAGTTTCAAAGGATGTGAAAAAAGTAGTGGCTTATAGTCTGGAAATTACGGTATCTACTGATACATATAGATGGTCAAGTGCCTCTTGAGCATGAAGGACAGTCACAATGGCCTCTGAAAAAAAAAAAAAATAAAAATATTCCACTCAGGAATAATCTATATCAAACCAGATGCCCTTGTGAAAAACATTGGAAAAACATTCAGAAATACACTTCAATATATTTATTTATGTTTAAGAATGTTTATTCCTAAGAGCCCTTTGTAACTTGAGTGGTAAATCTAATGGACAATTTCCATCCAGGGCTTACAATGCACGTATGCCTGCAATGGCATTGCCATTGCAGTTTTCATGAGCCAAGTACATTATTATTGTATAGAGGTGAACAACATTGGAATAGAAGATATAATTCTGGTATTTGTGGGTTTTTATTCCTCCCTATGTATACACAATAATTCCATAGCCATTATATACTGTTAGGATTTGGCAGTATGCCTCTCTCCCCTCTAGTGGTCAGTGTGTCCCTTCCCTGTGTCTTCTGTTTGTCTCCCCCTGTCTGTATTTGTTTTACAGGGCGTGGCCATCTGGTTATCTCCTTCTACCTGAGTTTCCCTCCTCCCTCAAATTAAAGCTGACACTTTACACTTTAATGTAGTATCTAATATTTCATCTTAAATTGAATTTGTTGAGGCACAGAGCCTGAAGAACAAAAAAGTGCGCAACTATGCAAATACCAGTGGTCTAGACTGCATACTCCACTTCTTCCAACTCCGCCTTTGGTGCTGAACATGTTCTGCTGTGTTGCCAACTCAAACAAGTGCACCAAGGCACCGAGTCACACGAAGGAAGCCTACTTTCAAAATTTCTGCAGAATTTTCCTAGTTCTACTACTACTTCTGTTTCCTCTGGACATACAACACATACTACTGTCTGTCCATCATCCCTGTTGTTTCTTCTGATGTCACTTTGATCTTCAAATTGAATTAGGACAAACAAAGGATAGACAGTGTTGTATGTGTTGTGATGTGTATGTATCTTGATGAAATTTGTGTACAATGTGTATATTTGAACATCTAGAAGGGATATGGTTGTGCTGAGAAATCAGTCTTGCTGCTGTTTGTTAACACCTTTTTCACAGCTTGAGTTACTTCCAGCATAGTGTTCAGTTTTGAACACAGACAAATAATCATCTTTAGTGACAACAACATTTCTGCTGCAATTGAACATGCTAATGCTGCTCTAGTCTCAGGCTGAAGGTGCCAACTATTCAAATAAACTGCAATGACTGCTGGCACAAAATGATCGCAGAAAGAAACACTCTCTCCTCTCTCTCTCTCTCTCTCTCTCTCTCTCACACACACACACACACACACGCACACACATAACATATATTTATTTATGTTTAAGAATGTTTATTCCTAATTCCTTATTGTATAGAGGTGAACAACATTGGAATAGAAGATATAATTCTGGTATTTGTGGGTTTTTATTCCTCCCTATGAATACACAATAATTCCATAGCCATTAAATACAAGCACAACCAGCCTTGCAGCCTTGTACTGTGGCTGCCTATACATATGTATACACCAAACAAATACTCATTGTATAAAATCATGACATCATTCGTCATGTCAAAATTCTTCTCAAGACCCTGAGGTTGTACTTTGTGCTACATGTGATTTTCCCCCCTCGTCCCAGGTTGTCTGTTTCTGCTTTTTCAAGCTTTGAGTACAGTTTCTACGGGGATAGTTTTTCTGTTTAAGGAGAGCCAGGAGAGTCTGTTTAAGATCAGGCAATATACTGGCTCTTACCAATTTATTGCATAGATTAGGTTTTCTTTTATATACCGAGAATGGAGAGTCTGTAAAATGTTGGGTTAGGACAGGGCCTGTGAGTCCAGGGTTTCAGAATGGCATTTTCAACAGTGTAAGCCTAAAGTTTAAGTGATGATACATACACTTGGTAGTGGTACTCAATTTAGATAAAGCCATTTTAGTAGCATTATCATCACAGTAAACAGAATAGCCTGTTTGTAGGGAAGCAGTCATCATTACAGCTGCCCTCATCAGATAATGTTCAGGTAGTGTCAGACCCTTCTTTACTTTACTTCTTTACTTTTTGGTGCATATTAAATGAACTGTCTGATCCATTTTATTTATTTATTTTTTTTGTTTAGTTTGGGTAAAATACTGCCAATAAAGATCTGGTATGGTCCATACTCACTGCACTGGGATAAAGGAGGCTGAGGAGCAGTTGTCAGATCCTTTATATTTTATCATGGGTTTTGGCCAAGGGATTTATCTTTCGTTGTTAATTTGTATAGCATATAACTTTAACCTTAACGTGTTATTTTCAAAACTGCTCTTAATTCCTGCTGTGAGAACAGATTGAAAAAGAAATGTTTTATATCCGCTTTGTAAACCCTCATGTCATTAAGTCTAACCTAAAAGACTAAAAAAGGCTCTTTGAGGTATTCTTATGACAAAGTGATACTAGCAGAGTCTGAAACAATTAATGAATTGTTTATAGGGTAGACAGTATTTCTATAGAGAACCCTCATGATAACTGATGAAAGTAAGAGCAGAGAGAACAGGAGGTGAAAACCAGCATGAAAAATTCACAGTTGACTTCTTCAGCACAGAGTACAATGCTGCAACAATGGATTATTCTGAAAAGGATACATTTTGATGGATTTATAGATATAACTTGACAATTTTTAAGAAGGAGGAGATGGCACGAAGTTTTGAGTATTTCCAAATCACATGTTGAATTTCTTATTTTACACCAGAAAAAAAGTAATTTGGATCCCTTAAAAACAGGGGCATCACCAGACCCCTTTTATTGGGGCACGTGCTCCAGTATAAATGCCACAATTAATTCTCAACAACAATAAATATTTATCATTGCATTAATTCAGATAATTACAGCATACTGACTGGAAAAGAATAGATGTATTTCTACTCAAACATGTAGCATGAGTATTGACTCCATGTAGAAGCTATAGCCCACCAGCGTTGACGTCTGGTAACGTGATACATCAGCAGCAGTGTTTTTCCCACCATTGTCTTAGCAGAGCGGCCTGTGAATACATCAGTGCACAGGAGCGGAAGAGCCGCAGTGTGGACAGGTTGACAACTCGCCAGGTTAAGTGCAAACGTTACAAATCTGTAAAATCATAGAGAAACAGACGCCGACCCCAACCACTGGAAAAGTCCACAATAAACTCAGACCAGAATATCAACAGGTTTTTTTATGCGTGCTATCTGTCAATTTGAAAATTGAAACCCAATAAGAATGGGACCCACAAGCAGACCTGGTCTGAGCAGACCCAGAGATTACTAGACATGATCCAAAATGTGGTCAGTCCTATAAGTGCCAAACAGAGAGAGAAAACCAACACTGGCAGCAGCATGATGGCTGAAAAGTGTTGCAACAGTCAGTGTTGTTCAGAACAGTCATTTTCCCTTCACTTCACAGGTCATGCTGTCTGCCTTGGATTAAAAAAAAAAAAAAAAATTCTTCTGTGATGTAGTGTGTGCTTATGATGCACTACCTCGTCAGATCTGAGAAGAGTTCACAACATTTTTGGTTGACCTCATGTGTGCTCTTGTGGCTGAATGGGAACAAGTCCCTGCTGACAGGATCCAACATTTTGTGGAGTGCCTTCTGACAAAAGTGGAGGCTGTTATAGCAGCATTAATGCCCCTTGGGTTTGTGTTCTATCATATATAGGTGCGTCCATGTACTTTTCTCTACTGTTCATGTATGTTATATTTGGTAGTATGTGGATATATTTTAATCATGTTTTTTTTGGCTCCAATCCTGATCCAAGTCCTTGCCATAGATTTTCAGTATGCACCATAGTAAAACAGTAGAGGAAAGCAAATATCAGTTACTGTAAATACTGCATATTGAAGACTTAAATAACACATACAATCTACTGAATTCGGCACACTATTTCTCATAGTGTCTTGATCCAAGCCCTGGAGGTCCTGGCTACCTAATAAGTTTATAGATTTAAAAGTATTAACTAGATATAAACAAAAACTGAAAAACGGAACTGTGAGAATGTGACTTCTGAAATTAATGTGGTGCAATCAGCTGGACTGTTTAACTAAAGAGGATGTACCACCCCATAAGTGTTGTTGGAGCAAAGACACTTGCAGTTGTGTGCTGGCGTTACAGAGTCCCTGCCCTTGGAAATGATCTTTGGCCAAGTACTGACAGTGGCTTGCAGAAAGCACACATTCTCGACAGCTTGCAAATTTATTTTGGCTGTCATCAAGTTACTCCCAGAATTAACATTAATTACCAACAGCTGATAAGACCTGTCGTCGGCAATATTTGTCATTTTAATTGGTGATAACAACAGTCTGCACAGTGAAAATGAGAAGCTACCTTAATGTTTTGTGCACTGCTCTTTGCTAGTAAGAAAGTGAGAGGAGGATTCAAGAACAGATTTTCTAGTGCTGAAGCTGAGCAAATCTGTGTATTTTGCCATAAGAATCATTGGCATCTATGACACACTACAGCAGCTAAAAATCCAACTGGAACAGTGCCTTCCCCAGTAGTACATTGTGTGGCTCCCGTCATATGTTTTTTTGAAAAATTATCCAATATCAATGTTTACTCAATTTTTACACTTTTAGCATCCTCTAAAGAACACAATTTCTAAAAAGCTCTTGAAGTTCGCAGGCTTTACATCATGGCTCCACAAAAGAGGTGAGTCCATGAGACCTCAGACATGAAAATCTTACCAGTTGAAACACTGCTTTAGAAGAGAGTGCTGGTGGGTTTTATGGATAGGGATGAAACTTTGTCTTAGAGTGCAGGAAGTATAGCCCAGGAACACACCACATTTTTTTAGAGAGACAGATGAAAGACTGAGTTACAGAAGCTAGTGGAACATCGGCTAGCCTGGATGTTACATCATGACTTCGGCTTCTACACGGGTGTCAGAACTCAGTGTTACTGCAGTATGCCCAAATTATTTTTCACATTCACACACTGCTTGCACTGTAGACCTGGCTGTCATAAAGTAGAGCAGCATTGCAACACAAGCAGGGTGAGGTAGACAAAACACAGTAGAGTGAGAAAAGGGAATTGAAAGGAATTCAGTGAGGTTTGTTTTAGCTGATAATGAATCATTAAAATATGCCCAGCTCAGCCTGATACCAAACCTCAGGACTGGCTTGTGATACTATGAATATGGTATGTAGTGTTCTATAGTAACTGGAGTTGACATACAGTACGCACAGATACCATATGAGTTTGCACACACTCATTCGCATGCACTCATAAGGACCAGTTTTTCACGACAACCCAAGAAAGTTATTTATGTAATTCAGTTTACATCACTCTCATCCAGGCTTGAGGTGACAAAAGCCAGTTGATGCAATGTTGAATTGTTAAAACTAGATCAATGAACTGTCAATAGATTCAATACCTTCTTCAAAATCAGTCTACTGTCAAAGTTGCATAGTCACAAAAAACATTATTCAAGCCTTTTTGGGAAACTGGGCTCGTCTGAACACCAAGACCATCATAAAATTTTTTTGAAATGCCTTTGAAATATGACATACATGAATTACACCTACATACATAATATATTAGCAGTGGATAATACTGACACACTGCACAGTGAGGCAACCACATATTCTAACACATGAGAGAGATGAAAGCAGTAAGGGGAAACAGAGGAAGCTAATGAGAGGCTGGAAAGAGAGACAGCACAGAAAAAAAAAAGGGGGGGGGGGGATTTTACAAAAACAATGAATAAAGAAACAAGAATTCCTTGAGAGTGTTCGACAGGTTAATGTGGTGAGTTCACATGAAATAAACACCCAGGCAGTCATACACTTTATCGCTCCAGGAGAAAAAACAAAACGAGTGCGAAGCAGAGAAAGGAGGTGCATTGTCAAGCTTAGTTCCACCTCAGTTGGATTGTCATTGATTTTTTACCCCTTTTCTTCCTCAGTCTCCCCTATGTCTTTTTCTCTTCCTCCCTGTCCTTCCAGGTGTGGGATGTAATTGGATTCTCTCACTGTAAAACTGTGGGTTTTAAACTCTGCTGGAGGGAACGAGGGAGGGGTGGGGTGGGGTGAGGGGTGTTATTGAGGTTTGACAGCCAGTCATGCTTGTAAAATAAGCTGAAGAAATGAACAGTTGGAATTGTCAGCTGTACCAATGAACATTTGCAGCTAACCATCACTAACTGTGTCTAATGTACACAGTTAATGCCCAGGATGAAACATCAGGTTTCATTGTTTGCATACAGTATGTGTTTGTACATAATTGATAAACAGTATACACCTGACATACTTGAATTTATTTGTACTACAATCACAGATGCTCCCAAATTTGATACACAATCTGCAGCTGCATAACCACAGTTTGAGGAACAGCTAACACAGCAAGTGAAACAACAGTATGGTGACAAACAGTAATGCCTTTAAAACAGAACAACAAAGGAGCAGTAGAAACAGACCACCTGGTTCCTCCGACTAAAAGCTAGGGGAGATTCTATCTTTCCTAATTTTCCTGGGCTAGACTCTACAGGGTGAAACCTAACTAGCCTTGCATTTTACAGTGGCTCCAAACTCCACCTGAGGGGTAATGTCTGAATGTGGGAAAGGAACCATTGACTGGCACGCAACATAACTTCATAATCAGCCTTAGAAAATATGTTTTGTGTCTGCATTCACATTCACTATCAGTGCAATACTCACTCGAAGCATAATTAATGTCATGTTTTTATGTTTTGGTCATTTATGCACCTGTCTGATGTAAGGAAAACATCATGGTTTTGGTTGAAATTGATAGACATTCAACTCTGACTTTAGTGTATCAAAAAATATCTAAAAAATATTTGATATTTAAAAAAACAGTTTTTTCAAATGATTCAGTCAGTGGCTGTGCTGCTGTCTTTACCCGAAACATCTTCCTGGTGACTGCAGACTACCAGCACAACCATGAATGCACCACCACCAGTGCTTGCCTGGACCTATACTGTCTGCACTTTACTGCTACAGATGTAGGAGCTCAGACAACGTACAGCAACAGGAAAAGAACATGATGGCACCAGCGGGAAAAAAAAAAAAAAACATAACAACAAAAATGTGGCGGAGAGGGTGCCAGAAAAAACATGCTAAAATACAGTGGAATAATATGACATTCAGAAAGTGTAAAATACTGGTTACTGGTCGTACCACAAATACAGTATACAGCCATTTAACAGTTAAAACTCTTTCTCTTTCTTTCTCTCCTTTTAGCTCCTGAAGGAAATATCTGTCTCTTTAGCTGCTAAATGTTCCACTTTTCTCTCTAGGTTCTCCCGTGGATTTAGGCTCTCCCAATATCTTCTGTCTTTAGTAATCCCAGACTGAATCATTGATTGATGATAGACATCAGTGCTCTGTGGGGGCCAGACCATCTGTTGCAGGACTCCTTGTTCTTCTTGTCACTGAGGATAGTTCTTTATGACTCTGAAACTGTATGTTTGGGGCTAATGTCATGCCGCAGAATTAACATCAGACACTTCCCTGGTGGTATAGCATGATGGATAAGAATCTAAACATGTAAAGTGCCTAACACTTTTGCATAATACTGTTTATTATCTATCTTCGATTAATTACTGTGTTGTATTTTCTATGAGAACTTGATCTTTCACAGGTGATACTTACGTTTCCTAATGACATAAAACACAATGGAACTAATTTGGAAGCTAGCATATACATCTGTGAGTTCAGTTTTCTTGTTACTGTACGAACTCTTGTACTTTTAAGGATGATTTTATTGTGTTTTGCCTTCATTTAACAGTCAGTGTCAAGATTGACAGGAAACACTGCTTTGACAAACAATAAAGGTCCTATGGTGAGTCAAATCATGGACATTACAGTTATGTGGTATGCATCTTAATCATGTACTAACTAATTTTTACTCTACTTGATCTTTGACTTTGAATCTTGTTTATGGAATTTAACCATTTTGTTTATCACTGAGTTTGTTTGGATTTGTTATCCACTACTTTCTTCACAGTTTCACAATTACCTGCAAAAACAATCTGCTGTCTTTAACCATTTTACAGCCATGCAGCGAAGAGCACAATGGATACAGAGGATTTATTACATGTTGGATCCAGATATAGATCCAATGTAGATTCCAAAAATTAAAAATTATATGATCTACTAACCTTCACACACATATGCCCTGACTAAGTTATGGTTTAGAAACAAACTGAAATTCAAAATGTAAAGGTTCCCTAAAACAGAATTAAAAAATCAGCATGCATAGTAAAACAAAGACTTCGAAATTCAGCAGAGTGTTACCCTGGGTGGTAATGATCAGTCATGTAACCTAAGGCAAGACACTTCAAAAACAACTGGTAGATTTCATCATATTCTAATGTCAGAATTCAAATACACACGTTTAAACTGACAAAAAAAGGGCTAGAGAGACTGCATATCTTAGTAATGGCTTTGAGGGTGAGCTTATAAAATGTGTAGATGGCTTCAGTGGGGTCATGCACAAACAAAGCCAAAGCACAGAGATGGCACTGTTTTAATGCTGTGTCGCTACTCATAATATCTACCTTACAACTTTTGTATTTTTGTGAAAGGTTGTGCATGTTCATGGACAATTTAGATTTTTAAACCAGTGTCTAGACTGACATTGAATGGGAAATGCCTGTACAGATATTAACAGAAAATGGTAAAATTATGTACATGTTGTCTTGAGAATATGAAGCTGAAACTGACATTCTCAGTCCTAAAGCGAATTAAAACTTATGCGAGAAATACAACTGGGCTGACTTGACTTTTAGCATTAGCCTCCATAGCAATAGAAAAGAGTCACTCTACCTCCTCCTTCAGCCATTGTAGATTGAAAAAAAACAGCTATTAAATCTATACTAACATGTTTTAGTTTGTGCTAGTAGGTAAATCATCTGCATTTATTTTAAATTACATGGGCCTGCAGTGTTGATTGTGAAGGCCTAAAGGCAGATTTCTTTTAACTTGGGAACACAGGGCTGAAATCTGATTGGATAAAAGCTCACACATAAACAGACTGTATTGGGACCAGGAGGAAAGCTATGAGATGAAGAGAATAGACTATTGGGAACAATTTAATACATACATGGAAAAACCTATATAAAAATATTATTTAGTCATTGTGACAGTGTTAAGGCCAGAGGAGAAAGCTTTGCTGGCCTTTACAGCCCAACAATGGTTTTGGAGTGCATTTGAAACCAGATGAAAGCACTGTGGAGAGCTAAACCCTTGAAGCACCACAGTCTAGAATTCAGATTTGATAACAAATACTACAGACTGTTTCGTCTTTTGAATTAAGTGACCTTTGCATTGACTGCTTGTTCCTCCACCAACTTTTCTGTGTAAGGTTTAGTTTCTCTCTCCACCATTTTCTCATTTCACATTCTTCTTCATCTCTAATTGCTCAATATTTTCTTAATTTATCCCCCATTGTCCCTTATTCTTTCTCTCTCCCCATGTCTCTTTCTGTGGTGTTGGATTTACTGCAGCAGGATCTAGGGGAGTTAGTGCCTGATCAGGCAGCAGCACCAAGTGAAACCTGGTTAATGGTCTATTTTTTGCAATACAAACTTCCTCTTGAGGCCTGAAACATCAACACGTGCACGCACGCACGCACACACACACACACACACACACACACACACAGCTGAGGGTATGTGGACACATGAATACTCCACTCACTGTGACTGTTGAAAATTCAATTCTAAAATCATGAACGTTAATCAGTCACATAAAAACCCCACACTTTTGGGAAGACTTTACAGAAGATTTTAGCAGCAGAGATTTGCTACCATTGACCCACAATAGATTTACTGGGTGGTCAGACTGAATGCAGCCTTTTGTTTGATGAATACAAGGGGCTGCATTCAGACCGATGACAAATTAAAGGAAAAACCTGAAAAATGAGTGGCTAAAAGGGACGACAATGCCTCTGTCTATAGGGCACAAGGGGTCACTGTATGGTTTGATGAGCATGAAAAACATATGCTATGGCCTTCACTGCCATCAGATCTCAACCCAACTGAACACCTATGCAAGACTTTGGAGTTGGTTGATGTTAGACAGCCCTGTTCACCATTCAAATGCCAAATCAGGGAATATCTTTTGGAAGAATAATGTACCATTCCTCCAGTAAAGTTCCAGAGACTTGTAGAAACAATGCCATGGTCCATTGAAGCTGCTCTGATGGCCCATGGTAGTCAAACACCTTACTTACCTTTGTGTTGGTTTTTCCTTTAATATGTCACCCGTCTGTAAGTGGGGTTGTTAAGTCAGGTACCAGTGAGGAAAAGAAAAACAATCCAGAAAGGTCATATCAATGAGTTTAAAGGTTTACACACAGTGGTTTATATGGTATACTTGAGTATACTTGAGTATACTTGGAATTGCATCAGTATTGGATAATTCTGCACATCATGATTTACGCACATTGCCAATGCCATCACCACAATCTTCCCAAACCTTAATAGAGTCGCTGCCATGTGCAGATATTATAGAAAGTAAAATTTTAAAATGTTGTCAGTATGAAGACCAGTCAAATTCCAGAAGTCAAGTCAGTTTTATTTATATAGCCCTAAATCCCAAATCACATTTTAAACTGGGGCAACAATGTCTTTATGTAGCTAGCTTTGTGCACAATGATATTGGCATGTTGAAATATTAAAGGGCTTTCAACAAGAGGTATCATTGTATATAAGAGAGACCTTTTTAGATTCACAAACCTTTAGTATCACTCAAAAGTTTTAGAGAAAACCTTTGAGTGATAAAATATGGTTCCCTCTTCCCTTTGTTGGAAAAACTGGAGAACAGATCTTAAAAGGAAAGAAAGGAAAATCTAACAAAGGAGATTAAGTTCATAACAACATGGGATTATAAGAAGATTTCTTCTTTAATATCCCAAACACTCAAAGTTTTTGTTGTAGTATCCTAGATGTAATGCTGATCTAACTATGGGTATAATAATGAAACCAAGACCAAAACAGTGATACAAACATCCACAATCTCATGCTGCACTACCTGAAGATGGAACTGAAATAAACAAAAGCAAGTAACTGTCATCTTTTGGAGCAACTTTATTCTTATATGTGTTGAATATTAGCTGATCTACTGGCATCATCGTGTGCTGTTGCTTTACAATTTCGCTTCATTGGAGCTAAGGGGCCTAGCCCAATCCATGACAAACAGACCCAGAGTAGCAGTACACAAAAGTATGTGGACACATAGAGTACTTCTTTGAACCCTTTACATGAATGTTTGTATTTCCGAGTTTGACCTACTCTAACTTGCAGCATTAACATATCAGAAATCTCACTGCTTCTCTTTGACTGATATAACAAAAAGGGTTTATTAATGCTAAGTTTGGCAGAGATTTTCTAGGAAAATATTGAGGGGCACAGGAAGTGATGCCTTGGTAGCAGAACAGTCAGTAAATACAAATAAAGTTCTCAACTGACATGATGTCTGGAGAGCTGCGTAAAAACATTAGAGCAAAGACTGTTTAAAATGAAAGATGGAAATCTTCCTTTTTCAGGCCTGTTCAGTAACCAAACCCTCAAGAATCCTATAGAATTCCTTTTTTGTGAGGATATCAGGTAAAAAAGCATGTTCATACACACATACACTGAGCTGCATGCCAGTTCCTGATACACTCCATCTCTGTGGCAGTTATTTGATTGTACCCTGGGGCACCATATGAGCGAGAGACAATTTGAACTAGAGAGGGAGAGAGAGAGGAGGGAAAAAATGAGACGAATATGAATTTGACAGCAAGGGAGCAAAAGATGGAGAGACTGGGAGCAAGAGGTAGGAGGGCTGAGATAAAGAATAGTAGTGACAGTGCCTGGATCAATAGTGTGTTGAGATATTCATTTGGACTCTACTGGGGTTCCCAAAGTAAGCACACGCTCTCTTGTCTCTCTCTTTCTCTGTTTCTGTCTTGCTTTCTTTACATCCACAGCTTATCCTCTCCCTCTCTGTTTCCCATCTGTCTACTTAGTTCACCACTGGGAGTCAATGAGGGAACAAAAGAGGGAGCTGCAACCAAAGTCCACAGTCAACTGGTAGCAGATCAAAGCTGAGGTCCATTCCCTTTTTAATTGAGGCGATGTTGGCTGTTTCACTAGTAAGAAAGTGTCTGGCTCAATCTGCATTTGGAGTTGAGTGGGTAGGAAATAACTTGACCTGTTAATTAGTAACAATGTACTTGTTGTAAAGACCTCCAGTGTAATACCCCCCATTTTATCTGCAAATCTATGCATTAATGCAGGATAGGACAGCTCCACACACTGACAAGGATACTGCCACATCATGATACCCAAAAAACAGAAAGACAAAAGCAAACAAACAAAGAATTCAAAATGGTGGTATTAATATTTTCTTGATGGTAATATTCAGATGTTTCAAACAGTGGCAAAATGCTTCAGTACACAACTGTATTTTACAGCACAATGATACCGCAGTCACATGCTTGTCACATGCATAAACTGCAGTAAATATCAGGTGTGCAGCAGGTGTACACATTTATATGAATGAGTCAATATTGCCACTGTAGTGCCTACAATGAAATTCTTTTAGTTATACAAAAATATAACTAAAATCTTCAATTCAATCGATTTAAGATGATGACGGATGGTATATATTTTAACAATTAGCACCATTGTTGTATTCTTTCTACATGTAGCCCTTGGTGATGGAAGTCACTAAGGGTTAGCCTCAAAAAATTCTAAACAATTCTCATCATGTGAGCAGCTGCTCCAGAAAACAGAGTTCCAGCCCAGGACCAGTGATTTCAGCTGATTGGGATTTGTCAGGAATGCAAGGTTGTATATGTAAGTCTGTAGCTCACTGTCACTCTATATGACAAAATAAATGAAGGGATGTAAATGCAGTTACTTTAGGAAATATAATAAAAGAACAATGCATACATAATGTTGGTCCACACCCCAGAATAGCCAGGGACCACCCGGTGGGGTGTCCCAACTGATCATAATTATATTATCAAGTGCTGCATTGGTTCTATCAACAGGCACAAACTGTGAACTGTAAATCAAAATCTATGCTGTAGGGACTGCCATTCACCTCTTACTTTAAATAAAAACCCAACTGTACTATATTTAATTAGGGTGAAAACAAAGTGAACATGCAGTGACACTGATTGGTATGGCTGCTCCCTGATCCACAAGTTGTGTAGAACTGGGGAACATTAAAGACACAGGCCATGGGCCTGAGCTATTTTCCTTGTAGCCATTTTGTTAAAGCTTTCAGCTTTTAAGGGATCAGCAAAGGTTTTTCATAACCATATACACAACTCCACTGTCTTCCTGCACACTGAAAATAAAACCATATGGTCTGATTTGATTACAATAATTACAGTGTTCTGCATACAATGATTTATTTGTAGTGGCCTGCCACAATATCGACAGTGACCACCACATATTGATTTGCTTTCTTTCTTTCTTCTCTCTTTTTTTTTAAATTATTTCAAATGGGTAAATCTTATTTAATTTTTGCGCACTGATTCACTTTAATCTTGCCCCGCTCTCTGTCTAACACACTCCAACACTGTGGCAACAGACCTGTCTGTGAAAAGCTTCTGCTGTCCAGGAAACACTGGGATCAAAACATGATAATAAAGATGGCTAGCCAAATTCCTGAACAGTATCAGTTCACAAATGGTGAGCTATAAAGCTATTAGCAAGCAAGGAGCCTAGTTAGTAAGTTGACATTAGAATACAGTTGGGTTTTCAAGATAAACACACTGTGCATATCTGCTAGTCAATATTGACTGCTTGTGGCAAGTGGATGACGTTAATGATAATTCTTTAACTCTGACGCATGTTTGCTCCCTCAGTCCAGATGAATTATAAATATTGAAAAATAGGATTTAAAAAGGCTCAAATTGGAGTACCTGGAAACAAACCTGTGAAAGCTGAATAGTCAGACCAATGTGATTAGCTATCCAATTAATTTGTTTTGAATATCTCCAGGTTTCTAGGCTTCTAGGCCAGCTAGGGTAGAAGCAACAGGTGAGATTACAGAAAAAAAAGAAAAAAAAAATCACCTTGTGTCCAAAATTTATTTTTTTTGGACACAAGGTGAAGCAATGGAGCTGTATATATTGTTCAATTATCTATCTGTCACAAAATTGGCTATTAAAATATTTGCAGTGGAGGATTTTATATACAATATGCTAGTCTGTATTTTACTCTTCAAGATGGATACATAATGGTATACTATCATAACTGTATATGGTCATTTTACCATTTGAGTTGACAAGGCAACTTGCTACAGATAACAGCTCCAGAGATGCTAAATCATACTGAATATGTCAGACACCAAGACAACACAAGCCAAACACAGACAAACTGCATTAACAGATGAACTAACCACAGACATGTGCCAGACATAAACTCAGTACATAAATGGGAAACCTTAAGATAAGGCCTCAGCAAATACTGTAACACCGCTGTAATGTACTTCTGAACACACAATGCATTTGCTGCCTTGCCTGTATGGTGTAAGCAATCATGCTGATCATGTATGCTTATAATTCTACATACCACTGGGGAAGGTGAACTGGTTTTGGGGGCAACCACATGGAACTAATTGGATCCTTTAATACTTGTAGTTTGACACTTGATCCCAGAACATGGCCATCATTAACCCCTAAAGGAAAGAGGGTACTCTGAACAAGCTAATTCTCCCTGTCATGTCATCCCTTTGCAACAACAGCCCCCAAAGACAATGAAAACGTGCACATTTCAGAGTTTGCAACAAATCTCAACAACCATGAAGACTGAAGACATGAACACTCAAACACTGTGTTATTCATTGTATTTTGACTGTATGATGTTTGAATGGATGTTAGAAAGGAGGCGTGCTGAGGTGAAAAAACATTTAAAGTGCCATGAGACCAGAGACCTGTCTGCCAAGCAGCACCAATTTGTTGAGTGCCCTCTGTTTTTTTCTGCTTTAGCACATGACACATTGAAACAATTAGCAATTCAATTGTTTAATGCTCTCCCTTATTTGCCAACTCTCTCTATATAAACACAACCTTGCTATTTTAGACTGATCAGGAAGGTGGGTACATTGTCTAAACAAGAAATTTCCATCACAAGTCGTG
>NW_026116463.1:0-4187 GCF_001640805.2 Lates calcarifer
CATCAGTTATATGTGGTTTAATGTGGTTTGGTAAACTGCCCTGCTCCTCTAGCTGTGAAGTTCATGAAGTAGCAGTGAGAGAGCAGAGACCGGCGCTCAGCCCCTCTGAAAAAGGTTAGTGGAGGGTAATGAGCCTGTTGCTGACAGATCTGGGCTACGTCTGCTCCTACAGGAGGCGACAGGCCTTGAGTGGCTTGTAGAGAGGCTGTACAGTATCCACAGCCCAGGTCCTGAGGTCAGCGCCCAGCCTTACAAGATTAACACACCTGCCACCGGCACAATGAGGTCTAATGAGCGCACACTGGCGGCCCCGGCCTGTTAGCAGCAGGCCAAGTACTCACTGAGTGGCTCACACCTCAGCGCTGCTATTGAAGTCCTGGCTCTCGAGTCAATACCTTCATTAGTGACTTCACGGCAGATCACTCTCTGAAGCCGAACAAAGGCTGCCAGGAGCACAGAGCCACACATTCCGGGGATTAGAGAGCTCCGGCAGGTTCGCCATTAAAAGAAGTTCATTCTTTTTCTGGAAATGCAAAGAATTAGCTTTGACAACAGAAAAAAAAAAACATTTCTGTATAATTAATCTGACTTCCACTCAGCAGTTTGATGTAGTTTAAAGTGGTGTTGACATATTTCAGCCAACACGTCTGGGACAGTTATTAGAGGAGAAAGTTCTCATGAAAACGGCAGATTGGCCAAAAACCTGCAACACTGCAGTTTTGTGACCATGTACTGTGACTCTATTTACATGTAAACTAATAACCTGATTATGTAATAGATTGATTTACATATTTATTATTATTATTATTATTATTTGTTTGTACTAAGACGATTTTCCTGAAAACCTGTGTCGATATGTTTGTTGAGTGTTTGCTAACGTACATGAATTGTTTCCATAATTCTGCAGAATAAGACGAAGACAGAAGAATTTTCTTTTTCCTTTTTCTTTCCTTTGGGCAGTTCAACACAAACTCAGCCTCTGCCACCATGTAGCTGTAATCTGTACCATGATCACTGTTCACTGTCCCCCTGCAGAACTGTTTTCCCCCATCATTACTAATCATCTGTTTGCACCCAGACATGCACATTTCTTTAGATGCATCAGGTCTCAGCAGAGTTTAGCCTTAATCAGGCAACTGCATCATTAAGGTCTTTATTAGTCATTGAAAAGGCCTCAGAGAATTAGAACCTGAATTTTATTGACAAAAGTTTCTTTCTTATTTTATTTTAAATGTAAATGAATTGATCATTTCCATTATATGACACTTACCTGAGTCCAGGTTGCATTAATTCAGCTTATTATATCATTAGGAATTATACTGCTGGGAAATAAAGAATAAAATGTATAATGATAATAATAATGATAAGTGTCACATTTCATTCTCTGTGCTGTTTAAAAAGTCTTTGATTTAAACACCACCTGCTGACTGAGAGTATCCTCTGAGGATATTCTTCAGGATGTCACTTCCTCCTTTTAGTCAGAGTCGATGCAGTGAGAGAATCAGTTCTCTCTGAAGTTAACGAAGGCGACATAATGATTTAGTGGCCGAGCAAAGACCTCTGGTCCCAAACCCCCTGTGCTCTGCCTGAGGAGCCACAGTCAGTGAGTCCTGCTGTTTAAAGTGTGCTTCCTCTCTCAGCTCCTGCTTCCCTACTGCTCACCTTCATGACCTCCTCCCCAGCAGAAAGCGCAGATGGCAGCGATGCTTCAGTAACTTTAACCTCGATAACATGACCTGTGAACCCTGTGCCGACCCCTGAACAAAGACAGTGACGTGTTCTTTATCGGGGCCTGACATGTTTTTGTTAACGTGCACAGGGATGTGAGCTGTACATGTTTCTGTTTTCTTGCACATGCCAGGATGATAACAGCTGCGGAAAGCTCTGACTGCATACCACAGAGGAAAATATTCAAACTTATTAATGACATTCCTCCAAAGCTTTTGTCTCTTTAATCAGGCCAGCTCATTGAAAAGCTCTGGAGGACACTTCAGATTCCTGAAAGTCCTCTCGAGTGGCTCCAGAGTTCTGGGGACTCTCCACATAATCAAAACTTGACATTTATGCAGCTCCGCTGAGCAATGTGGGAAACACTCCACACACACTGCTCCCTGAAACAAAAGGCCAGGAATGTGCTCCTGTTTTCCTCTGAGAATACTGTACGTCGTGTTACAGTGTCGCCTGTCACATGTGAGATAAAGGGTTTTTTTCTATCAGGTCAGGTTAATTTATGTTCCTCAGTGTAACAAAATGGCAAATGAAAAGAGCCACATGAGAGTGGAGCACAGAGGAGAGTGCTGGCAGGAAGGCTGCCATTCACACAGCATGTAATACAGCACTTCCCCTTGTTTGACAATGATGCTGCCCTAAATTCAAACAACAAAGACACTTAAGGTGTGTGAGTGTCTTCTTGTACCTCTATCTTTGTGAGGACTGGTTTGAGTTTTAGAGCCTGGCAGTGACGATGCTCCTCGCTCCTGTAAAGGACTGTTTGAGGGTTCAGACTTGGTTTTATAGCAGGTTTAAGTCAGACTTCCACTGTAGCATGTGGTTCAAGTTATGATGGTGAAGAATCCCCACAGCAGACTGAAATTGCTGTATTCTGGTCATGAGAGCAGGATTATTATAATCAACGTTTAGTCTGTCAGCTTTCTAAAATGTTTTTATTTTTTTTCCTCTGTTAATTCAGTGAAGAGGTTATTTAAAATGATTACAGTAAAAAATATTTTATATGTATTTCTCTTTTTAGAGATCAAATCTTCTCTTTTGTTAACCTGACTTTTATTGTTTCAGAACTGAGTTGCCTTCAACTTTAGCACTTCAGACCACCATGACCTGGACCTGGACTGAGAACCTGCACAGACACAATAATAATCCTCAGTATTTACTCAGTTGAACCATAATACTGACCCGACCCATATTTTCTAAATTCAACACTAAAAATTAAATAATAATTTAACTGTCTGCTTATTGTTTCTGTGTCCTGTTTACAGTTAATGAAACATGAGGCAGAAACCAGAAGATAGTATGAGAAGCTGATGGCGTATGAAAAGTGGCCAAACATAGGAGCCTCACCTGAGGGGATCATCACTGTCATGGAACAGAGATTTGTGAGATAAAGGTTTATTACAGTTCATTATAAACATGCTAAAAAAGATGTTAAACACATAAATTAATAATCTCACTTAAAGTAAGAGTAATGTAATTTAATGTAAAGACTGATTAAAACTGTGGTAAAATATTGACATGCATACTTGTTTATATGAGTAGTTGCCAACAGGTGTTTATCTTTTATTATCTTCCAAATGCTGAGCCTGTGGTCTTCATCAGAAATGCTGCTGAGGCTTCCTGTCAGCTGATTCATGTGGTAACAGGTCGGACGACTGTATCCACACAGGAAACTTCAGCAACACCTCTGATGAAAACAGGAGCCTTGGTAGTTGGAACATGGCAGGTAAAAAAAACACCTGTCTTTATATAAGAATAGTGAATCATATAAGAAGTTGTTTACATGTTCTTTTCTCTTTGATTTTTAGTGTCCACACTGCAAAATGAGACAAGGTCAATCTACAGCTGTGTGCTGGAGAGGGATTCTGCCTTGTCAATGATGGAGATAATGTTACACTGACAGGAGCCGTCCTCACTACCTCCATATCCAGGCACAAGCTAAACATAGCAGTTCTGAAAATACCTTTAATATTTACAAAAGACACTTGTCCTGGTGTTGCAGTGCTGGGCATGTTCTTCTGTTTGTGTCTGCGATGTTGTCTTCAGAAAATGTGACCTTTTATTTTAACAGCTATCTAGTGTATTAGTATAATAAGATGTCAAAAACCATCCAAAACTGTCATAGTATAGTAAGTTGTCAAAAAAAAAGTTACATTTTTCACCTCAAAGTCACACAGGGACATGTTTTAAAACATTTGGAGTGGATTTGGACAGGTTTTTGGTGAATTCCTTGAAAAAGCGGACACCACAGTCAAAAAATATCACATACAGGAAGGTGTCAAAAAATGTCATAGTATAGTAAGAGGTCAAAAAATCATCAAAAAATGTCAAAATATACTAAGGTGTCAAAAATGGTCAAAAAATGTCATAGTATAGTATGGATCAAAAATCACCAAAAAATGTCATAATATAGTATGGCCTCAAAAATAGTCAAAAAATGTCATAGTATAGTATGGCAT
>NW_026116464.1:0-32155 GCF_001640805.2 Lates calcarifer
AGATAATCATTACAGATAACAATCACTAATCACACATCAGGTGTTTCAGTAATAATAATAATATAATAAAGGAATAATAAAGGAAAAGCTGAATGATTAAGCAGGAAGCTCACTCTTTAAGAGCCTGAATAACATTCATGGGTGTCATGAATGTTACTGAAGCACATGCTCATAGTTTTAAAAACAAGCTGGTGGATTTAAACTCAAAGGCAAACTAGCAAGCAATGATCAGCTGCCCCCGTCAGAACTATTTCACACACAAATCAAAAGGATTGTGATCTATTGCCATTGTTGCAGTTTGCCATAAAGTACGACTGGAGCCCATTACACAGCATGCAATACATAATATATTAGTAGTAACCATCTGAGGGGAAAATGATCTGTCAGCAGGTCATTATGACTGTACATCATCTGACCGGGACGTTAAGAGCACTGCGTTTTCAGTCGTTTAAACTGATCCTCGCTGTCATTTCCTTCATCACAACTGACTGTGAAGACACAGAGAAATTGCTGCCGCCTGGCATGTGTCCTCTCGGATTCCTGTTTTCAGTGGTAATGAAGGAAAGGGGACATCAAGAATCAGAAGTAGCGTTAACATGTCTGAGAGAGGTAAGAAAGCCAAAACCCCATCACCATGCACTCAGTACTGCAGGGGGATAATTACTTTCTGTTGCCATCATCTGTGACACTGCCTGCTGCTCCGTCTCTGGAAACATTGCACGGGACACACAGGAGCAAGACCAAGCATGAGAGAAAGGGAAGTGAGAGTGTGAGGCTAAAAGAATATGATGTTGCTAACACAACAAAAAAAAGCCAATGAATACAGTTTGTACACAAAGTGTGGAGAGTGTCTGGAAGGTGGGAATGACCACGAGGAACCTGCTTCTGCTTTCATGCTACACATGAAGTGTGTTTGTCCTGTGAAGTGACATGACATGCACAATGGTGTGTTTTAGCTGGCCGGCTGGCTGGTTGTGGTCACCTGGGTATGGCAGGCACGCGTCTGCCGTTCTCGTCGATGAAGTGGCCCCCGGCGTTGAGCACCCAGCGGTGTGGTGGGGACATGAGGGCGTGTCTGGCTGTGGTGGGGGTGTCCTTTCCGTCCTGGCTGTCCGCATTCTTCAGTGGGAGAACTCGTCCTCCCGTAGCACTTCATACACAACAAATGTCCTGTTGGAAACACACGACATCAAATCCGCGCACAGGCAAGGAGCATCAGCACAGACTACCGAGAACTGGAATGAAATAATGTCATTAGGTGATTGATGAACTAAAAGTTAATGAACAACAATTTGATAATTATCCATTTCAAAGCAAACATTCTCAAGTACCAGCCTTTCAAATAGAAGATTTGCTGCTTTCTCTGTTTTATAAGTAAGTAACTGTAAGTTAAGTACTTTGGGTTTTGGACTGTTTGTTAACAAAACAAGCCAGGTGAGGATGTCAGATTGGGCTATGAGAGATTGGCACATTTAACTATTTTCTGACAATAAATAGGTTTATATTCATGAATATGTTAATAAATTGAAAAAAAAAATCATCAATTGTTTATGAGGCAATAAATTGCTAGTAGCTGCCCTGGCTTGCTCTGCATCTCATCAGTCTGTTTGTCGTAATCGAGGCAGATGGTTGGCATGAAAAACTGAATCTTGTTGGCACTGATTATCTGATAATGCAATGACACAAAGCTGAAAACTCAACACAAGTTGATATGGGACAAATTTCAGGTGAATGTGTGAACAAATTTTTCCTGTAATAAGGGCACTGTCCTTGGTTGGAAAAATGTATTCATTCTTTTATAGCTGTTCATAACTTAGTTTGTGTGTCACATGATGCTACACACACTGAGTGTGGTCACTACAGCTCTGGTCCTGCAGGATTGATACACACTAATCAGGCCACATGCTCTGTTACACAATAAAAAGCCACAAAAGATGCATTACATAGTAGAAGCTACTGAAGGATGCATTACCAACACTTGGCCAGTGAACAGCAACAAATGTGCGATGCCCCTGTGAGTAAGACACAGATAATATATGGCACATGTGGCCCCACAACAGACTACGAGAGCCCAGACCAAACAGTACAGAGAGAAGAACAGAAAACAGTGGGACCTTTTAAAAATCGAGCTGCAGAGTGAGTCAGCCCATCTGGATTCTGCTAGAGCTGCCAGTCTGCCAGTCTGGGCACAACTGTAATCCATCTCCTCAGCAACACCAAAAACTATTTCACATCATTTCTCCTTTGAACTACAGTGAATAAACCTTGAAGGAAGCTGGACATGTCTGCAGTGTTTTTCCATCAGTCAATCATTACAGGAATCCTTTCATTAGATGTAAAGTTCTATTAGTAGCAGCCTGACTCAGAGCTGATGTCATGTAACACTGGATGAGGTGGAATGAGTGAACAGCTCATAAACCTCCATCCTCCTGCAAAGAGCCTGGCAGGACCCGGTCTGCTGGACCAGACCTCGGAGCAATGGCATGACAGAGGCTGGTGGATAGGGATTGGGGCTGGAAAAAGTTCATGCATGGAAGGACAGATCAAGGACCAGTCAATATCCAGACTCGGAGGCTTGCCATAAGAACATATGCAAACCAGACACCTCTCAAAAAGAAGCATAAGATATCCATTGTGTTCTTAATACTTTCAGTTTGAGTTATGATGCCTGACACTGTCACACACACACACTCTGTGCCCTCTGTGGAAAAAATGCACTGTAACTCACTTGGCAAACTGGAAGATGTCAAAGACGAATTTTTCCATTTTAATCCCATTTGGTTTGTCTGGTTTGATTAGTTGACCCTGAGTATCCACATATGGGATCTTCTTCTGGGCCACGTGGTGCTGCAGCTTTGGCTCGTACTTCCTGATAGATGAAAATAGGGAAAAAAAAAAGAAAGAGCTTGCTGCACATTTACTGTATGATCATGGTGAGCTGCTTTTCATGCCAGAGGCAACCAGAGCCACAGAAAAATGTTCAGTGAGCATTAGTCTTACTGGACTACATCTCTGAGGAAGGAAAAGCTGAAGAAGTGATTGGCCACGTTTCCTGCATTGAACATCAGTCGACCGTCAGCGCTGCGCTTCTCGGCGGTCGCCAGGGTGATCTCGCTGTACTCCACCACCTGGTAACGCCCATCCACCTTGCAGACCACTCCCACCGCCTCGGTTGGATTGGTTTTCTCCACCACCTGGAAAATTGATTTTATAAGAAATATAAATTGCTGAACAAAAACTGTAGCCAGAAGGAGGAGACAATGAAATTATCAAATTGGTACTTTGGACATTGCCCCTTCAAACTTTCACTTTCTGCGGCCAGAGAGTTAAAGCCTACACCAAATGAAAAAAAAAAAAAAAAACCCTCTCCCCATCTGTTGGTCCTTAATGACAGAGTAGAGTCCTGATGAGGAGGTTGGTGAGCGGGGTGGGGTGAGGGGTAGGAGGGGTGAAGCCACATGAACTGTAGTGGAGCTTAGTAATTTATGATGGGAGGGTGGGACTCTGCTCTGATCTGATCCTTCCATCTCTGCTCCACCGCACAACTCATAATGTCATACAGGAGCAGGGTCTGGATTCAGTCAAATATTTCATTTGATTCTGTGTTAGCTGGAAAACACAGTGAATGTAAAAATTCACTTCAGTGTGGTACTGCCGAAAAATATGGTGCCTAGACGCAGCCAGTCTACAAGAAGTTCAGATGCACAGATCTTACATTTTGAAACAGAAGTTAACTAGTTAACCCAGTTAATGAGATTTTAATGAAGATGTGGAAGCAAAACTGTGACACGATGAACTAGGAAAACCAGGAAACGTGAGGTTGCCATGGTGTTTAATTCATTTCAAAACCTATGCAGGAGAACCTCATGGCAATAATTAGTCACAAATGTCACATCCTGTTGCTCAAGCGGGAGAACAATAACAACATATTTGATCTTGTTACGACCTTAACAACAGTTTCCTAATACTTACAAGCCTGCCCTGTCTGGTTTACTGTTTGAATCTGCCATTGGTGGCATCCTTGGCAACAACAACTCAAACAACTTTTACAACAACAGATCCATGATGTCAAAAGTAATACACCACTCTGTGTTTCACAAGCCAACTGACAAGTAACTTGTAACCCAAGCAACCAAGTGTTTTTTGTAATATCAGCTCAATTTTTCCATCAAAAGTCCCCTCACATTGAGGTCCTTGTCACTGCTAAATCTGTAGAGGATGTGGGCAGTCATGTATCACCTCCTCCTTTGTTTCACTTTAGAGCATTAACACACATGTTTACCCCCACCAGATCCCAACTACTCTGAACAGGCTCCCCAAATCATACAGTCGAAGTCAATATTGCATTTTTGATAAGATATGTAGAATAACAATAATATACCATCAGAAAATATCTATGTTTAAATGGTTTCGATGGTCTTATTTAAAAATCACTCACAGTCTGGACCCATGTTGTCCCTTAGGTTTCAACCATCAAGACTGTATCACATACAGTTTTTGCTTTGTACTGTAGAAATTGTAAGACAGAAAAGATAATGTCTCCATGTATTTGAATATCTTCATCTCATGCTAATTTGGATTTTAGCTTCGTATGGAGTCATGTGTAACTTTGTCTTCGTCTTTTTTGATTCACTAAATATGTAAGAGAGGACAAATCACTGGAATATAAGAAACATTTTTTGCAGATCAATCTCCTTCCTTAACTTATCTCAAACCGACAGACCTGTTCTGAGTCGCTTCCCAACTATTTATTCATGTACAGTATGTTAGCTTTACTTATACATGTTACTACCTACACAAAAATGAAAAGATTATGAAAAAAAAAATGAAGAAAAGTTATAATTAATCATGAAAACTGCTAGTGGAAAGGTTTCCAGTTCAACCACTGTACCCTGAAAAGCATTTTTCCCTCCCCAAAATGAGAGTACACTCTGTCCAAAGAAACTGTTTAGGAAAAAGTGTCATCTTCTCAAAACACTCATGTCATCTGAGACCATGATGAAAAGTGGGGGAAGATTCTGGGCTCAACCCTCAAATTTCCTAGAAAGCTATAATGAATTTACTGCTCAAAAAGACTTCAGGAGGAGACAAAGTGGCCTGTATCGCCACCCAGTGGTGAGCTGCAGGAGGTGCGGCTGAGTAGAAACTCGACAGTTAAAACTGTTGTGACAGCAAACCGACCACACCTCTTAATACAACACTGCAACTCACTCGAGAGATATTATTCTACAGCCATCACTGTAAGGGACCTCCTGGAATTTAACAAACTGGAATGACTGATCAAACTGGATCACATTCAGCATCCATGGCTCGACTGCTGACGTAGTTTGTTCACTTGTTAAGTCACACTTATTACACATTTCAGTATTTGAACTACTAGTATTGACACTTCTTGGCCTCATTTGAGAGGATATATCCATTGAGTGCATTCAAAATGTCATTATGACTTCCTGGACTGATAAAAGATGAGCTTATCAATGTTACAGCCAAGGACCATTCTATCAATCAATTTTATAACAGGAATATAATAAGTCAGCTACTGTGTCAACCTTTGTTAATCTTATTTTTTTGTTTAATGTAGTATCTGATGTACCTGGAAGACTTTTTTACTGCCATGCAGAACACAACTAAGCGTCATTATTATTACAAAAATAAATGTAAAAGTTGCTACCTTATGCAGCATCACAATTCAGGTATTGTGGCGTTAAAAAGTAACACTATGAAACCAAAACATTAGGATCTTTAAAACTGAAATAATAATTCAGTTTCATACCAGAATAGCCCTATAATTCATCTCATGAGCAGCAGAGATCCCAGCTACAGACAGAAAGAGCAGGGGGTATGACCAACCTTAGCTCCACAGTCCGCTCCCTTCTGCACACAGAAACCCACAAAGGCGGGGTCTGCCACTTTGACCAGGATGTTATCTACACAATACACATGGATGAACTTGATCCCCCTCCGCTCCATGTCATCCATGATGCCCTGGTTCCCCAGAGCTCTGTAAAGACCCCCGTTTCCATCTGAGACACAAGCACAGACAGACTTGTTTGAAACACAAGAACTCCACTTGGCTCTCATACACAACCAAAGCCAGAAATCACAAATCCTGAGGGAGCTTACCAGGGGCCATGGAGAGTTTTCCTTTATTCTCCAAGATGATCTTGCCGTTGTAGTCCATGGCTGGAAGCATGCCCTGCTGAAAGAAGATGATGTTGTTCTTGTCTAAGCCAAAGTAGTTATGTTGTGAGAAGAAGTCCTTTGTGGACTCCATCGTCCTCCCACTGGTCATGATGTACCTGAAGGCAACAGAGAAGGAACTTAATACTGATTCATGCACTGTTTATATTCCTTTCTATTTTAAAGATTTTTTTACAAGAGTAAAACAAGTATCTGAGGGAGAGGGGGATACATGCTTAGTAAAATAATTCCAAGTAAATAAAAATCTTCTTCTTCAGAGGCCATTCACAAAAACAAGACTTAAAACTAAGCTGACCTCTCCCCCAGACAGGAACATAAAAGGTTCAACTATATGGCAGACAATAAAAAAGAAACAGCTTCCTTACAGAATCCAAGCTACTGACCATTATATCATTCTTCCATTTCAGACATAAGCTTCAGTTACTGTTAATCCCTAACTGCAGCGTTATAAAGACTTTGTGCACTCCACTGCCTTCCTGGTATCTCTATCATTCAAACCCTCCCTGCTCCACAGGGAACTAATCTGTTTCCAGTAACATAACTCTCTTGATTAAGTTTCCTTTGATGCTCACAGTGATTTGACCCAGTTAGTCGACATGCAAACACAACTGGGACAAATGTTTTTAGCTCTTCTTAAATGAATAAAGACACAGTATTTCATCGCTTAGATCTGTTTATTTTTCGCAAATAATGCAGCAGATTCAGCTGAAAGGCTCAGTAACTAAAATGCCTTAGTCAACTCTTCCAAAATAACCTCCCAAAGCACAACACAATGTCTTACCAGGGAATACAGCACTTGATTTTGTGCTTCTGCTCAGCCAGCTGTTGCAGTTTCAGAATGCGTTCAGCCTGGATCTGAAAGAGGGTTTTGTGGGATGGCAGCCCCACGTCGTACATGCCTTTGGGGTAAGAGACCCCTAGTCTGGTTCCTTGGCCTCCAGCCAGCAGCAGGGCCGCAACTTTACTCTGAGAGACGCACTGAAGACCTGAAGGGGCACAGAGCAGAACAGTTTGAGCTGTTAAACAGTAACATTAACATCAGATTACTTAAGAGTATGTGTCCTTTAAAGTCTATTTAAGACAGCAAAACATATCTACAGTATGTCTATACACTGATATGATGGAATATGATCTCAATTTACCAGTACAATATCTAATCTCTAATGATGGCCATAGTGCAGCCTTATTGTCTTTGTAAGAACATCTTAGATAAATAACAACAAACCGAAACAATGCTGATACAATTTATTAATAAAATTTAATAAGCAGTTGCCCAACATTTTATGACAAGTCCTACAGGACTTTAGCAATGTTACATACTAAATTAGCTCTGAACTGAAATCTAATAACCCTGCCCATGCATCTGATTGCCTTTATTGTGGTCCATTGGTTCAATGGTTTATAATGGTTCCAGTTCATATTACATAAACTCCTGCTACGTGACTTAATATCCAAACTCTTCCTTCTTGTGAGTGCCATAAGACATAGTTTATACCCATATACTGGGCGGGGGCCTGCTAGACTTTGACTACATTCACAGACCTACAAACACACTCACTTATACACACACACCACACCCTGTACACAGATTTGGTCCCAACAAGGCAGGATGACCTCATGAACGAGGGTCAAGCAGCAACTCTATTTACGTCAGGCCCAAATTAAAACCAGATGTTCTCCTCTGCCTACCTCCACTGTCATCCTCCCCCAGGAAAAAAAAATCTCACTGAATGGTCAGACCCCCACTGCAAGAGGGATTGCGTAAAGCATAATGAACAATGCAAGCTGACTTACTCATGTTTCAAATCTACGCTGGAGACTGAGACTGGGAGTAGTTTGTGAGTTTTGAAAACCACACAGCAGGAAAATGGGGAGTTTCTGATGCTACTCAGTTGGGACTTTGGGATAAGCTGTTACATAAGCACACAGACCCATCTTTATATCATAGCATCTGGGTTTCAGTGTGATGTTTTAATCCCCTCTAGGCTTCCCAGGCTGATACCAGAAAATCTCTCCTGTCACCTGTGAGCAATCATTGGGTATTTGAAAGAACAAAACTTAATTGCTAGGCTGCAGTCTCTCTAGATAATATTGTGCATGCAGTAACTAGGCTAGTCTTGTTTAACAACTGATAATTGCACCCATCTCTCTCTGACTGTATGACACTGTAATAAATCCAATAAAACACTGCCATTATAACATAAAGCAGACTATCAGGGAGTAGCTGCATGAATAAATATTCTGTGGGCAGTAACACTTTCAAAGGTGCTCACCTACTAGCTCCCAGTCTTTGAGACTCTCCCTGTCCCTCGTCACACTCCCTAGCACCTCCCGGGGCACCGGCTCCATGCGGGCGTCCATCTTCTCATGTTTGCTGCTGCCGGACGTCTCCATGGCGTTCTTGAAGAATCCACTGATCTCTTTAAAGTCCATCCCCTGGAGGTCGTGGGTCAAGTCGACCTGCTCCTCAGGGCTCAGGTCATTCCAGAACTGCAGGAGGTGAGACTGGCCGGCTTCAGCCAACCTCTGGGTGAGTCCGCTGGTGCTGGGGTCCATGATCAACAGTGGTTTTGATTAAGTCTGCCACACTGAAACACAGACAAAAACATGGGATGAGAGGTGAGGTCATTTCCTGGAGGAGATCATTTGATTACATTAAGGAGGAAACTACATGAATTCATTCACAAGGAAAGGAATTTGATATTCCTCAAAGTTACACACCTGGTACCTGGCCATAATGAAGGAGGATAACGTTTACAGCATTTGGTTGATGGCTGGTTGAAATATTTTTTGGTGGGTGGAGTTGTTTTTTTTGTAAATTGGACTCATGACCTTAGTATTCCTACAATCCTCCCTGGCAACTGCTGGTAAGACTAGTGCAACCAGTGGCAATATGTGACATTTGCATTTTAAACAGGAACTGTATGTAAACGCATAATTTAAGTAATTGCCGTAAGGATAAAGTTCACTCTTTGTTTGAACCAACACCCACAATGAGCAGCTTGCTGGACCAGGAAATCCTCACAATATTACTGGAGGGGACTTTTTAACATTTGAATGGGATGCTGAGGGCAACAGTAACATACGCCCATTGATTTACTTGAAAGTGCTAGCTGTCAGACATTAACCATAATATAATTCAGATTTTAAATATTAATAAATCGTTCAGATTTTAGGTCTTCGGGAGGTTTTGTCAAGTTTCACAGAGGATTTTAAAGTTAAGGCTATTCTCCCCACCAAAACACAGCAAGCATGCCTCAATGAACTCTCAGCAGAGACATAGCGTGGTGAAATGAGTCAGATTGCTGTTACTACACGCTACCATTCACAATAAGACTGAATTTCTGTCTATCGTCTGGCTGAGTTACATTTATCAGTCACCGTGGTTAGCCGTTGTCTTCAGCAGGAGCAGCACGCGACTGACAGCGGCAACAACCGGAGCAGAGCAGATGCTAGCAGCTATCCGTCTAACTATCAACTCAGTGAAAACGTTAAAGATATTATGAATGAAATATTCAAGTCTCACCTCTCTCAAGCACTCCTCTGGGCTTCAAGACCATTAATGCCAGTGTCTGAGAGGTTTCTGGTACTGGTTACGACGCCTCCCAACCGGACTACACCTCCTGCTACGTCACGTTTGACGTGGCACTACCGGCGGCGCTGGGAACGTGTGTGTGTACGGCTGCTTTCAGGTGATCCTCGTAAATTTAAGTTGTCCCAATGTCAGAGAGAGCTTTGGCTGTGCAGAAATTCTGGACAGATTTGGAAGACTGCTTATTAGAGAAGCAAAATGTCAACAGAGGTGGAAAGTAACATTTACTCTAGTTTGCTTACATACAGTTTTCAGGTACTTGTAATTTACAAAGGGGAATATTTACATGTTTGAAATATTTTATACCACTACTATTGCATCTTTTGAGCACCTTAGTTACTGGTTGCTTTTTGGAGTAACACTGTACATTTAAAATTTATTTACCTTCATTCTGACCAGCTGCAACAAGAAAACGCCACGTTTGCATCGATCACATCACGTTATGTCACATCAAGTCAGAACAGTTACATGAGGTCACATGAGAATGCACCTGAAGACAACACATAGCAACCATCGAATTCTCTACTCTCCTCACGTCACTGCCTACGGTCATAACCATTATAGGAACTTTGTTATGGTGACATCATCTCATCTTGGGGTTTCATCCATGTAGGTATTGTGAGAACTGACTGTACAGGAGCTCTTTGAGTAACTGCTCAGTCAGGATGCACATGTATCACAGTTTGTGGATATGATAGCATAAAGTGAAGGGCCTGATCCACAGGGGCTATGAAAAATAAGAGAGGACGTGCTTGACGGCAGAGTGGTAACAGACAGTGCTGAGCGCACTTGTTTGCACTGGACAAGCTGAAAAAGAGCGACCATGTATTTGTTCAGAATAACTATGATCTTGCTACGTTTGGTCAGTCACTCAAGTATCCACGAGACAATCATTTAATAAATAACACTATATCCTTTTTATTCCTCAGTGTTCAACTCAGCCACACGGTGGCGACACGGCCATCTTCGAGGCGGAAACAGTTTGCAGTCATCAGGTACAATATTGTTTTGGTCCTCCTCCTAGCTTAGACAGCTAGGTGCTCTGTTTCATCTGCCACATTTCTACTGACTGCTCAAGGAAATGAAGAAGCTTTTCGATGATTTTAAGAGAGACATTAAATTTAAATCCGCAGGACCTGGAAAAAAGCTAACAGAAGATACCAGGCAAGTAGCGAACTTTTCACAGCTGTTACAGTGCTAACCACAGCTAGCTACATAGCTAACTAGCCAACGGTTTGCAAAATCGAGCTAGCTGACAGCTAGCTGCTGGTCGTTAATTATTACTGGGCCGTTATTGGTGTGTTGTTAAGCTGTTGAGCAGTGATTTTCATTGTGTGCGAGTATAGCTTGTAATGTCTATCACTGTTAGCAGATTGATTACATAATACTCAGGACAGTGGGAGGCGCCCATCTAATTTCAGGGCAGCTAACAGTTAATCCTTGACCAAGCTCATTTAGCCGATGGTCTGAGTAACGTAAATTGACCTCTCAACGTTGACTAGGCGACCCAGGATTAAACTGTTCATTAGATAATTGGCTATATCAGTGTCAGTGTTGTCGTTAGCAAATGAAATACTCTGGGTTAGCTTTTATTTGGGGAGGGCGACCTAGGGCCCAGCGTTAGGTCATAACATGTCTCCTTAACTTCGCTTTTCTGTCCTCATAACTCCACAGTACCAAGCCGGAGGTGTCGCAGAGCAGCTCCAGTGCCAAGCAGCAGAACCGCTATGCTCCCAGTGAAGGAGCTCAGAGGGCTGGAGCCGCAGCTCTGGCCAGGATTGAACAGCAGTCACGGCCGAAGGTCCACACCTCTCACGACGCCATCAGGAACCAGGGTGAGACATGACAGCCGTAACATTACAGTGATTCACTCTGGGTGGTGTCTGAAGCCAGACTTTTATTGTTTTTGGATAATGGGACATGAATGCTTTGAGTAAAGTTGCTTTGGTTAAGTCATTACATGCAGTTGTGGTAAAAGGCTTGGGGACATGGAGCCTTATTCAGATTAGGGTGAGAGGTTTTGATAATGAAAACATACAGTAGTTATAATTTAAGATGCAAGTTATGGATTGGCCATTGCCACCAGACTGTTGGTCATAGAAAGTCACACTCATGTGACTCCAGTACTAATTTTACTCATAGTATTTGAACCAATTGTGTGACTGTGTGTTTGTGGACTTCTACTGGAATACAAATTGAAAGTTAACAACAGACAAAAACTGTTGTAGCCTCTTGTTGAAAGCCACTTAATGACCATTAAAAAGGCTTTTCTGCTTTGTGGAAAATACATGTCATTACAATTCTTTGCACATCTAGGATAACTGAGATTGCTGACATTAACTTAAAAACCATATTACTGCATCCCTGAGCCTGGTGGTCTTTTTTTTTTTTTAGTGCCTATGATCAGTCCACAATTATAAAAGTGTAGTGGTTTTTCTTTGGCCAGTAGTCCATTTTTTCTGTGTGTTAGACTGCTAGCTAAGGGTTTGATTATCTGTTGATTATGCTAAATACACGGGTCACTAGAAGAGACATATAATTGTGTGACTTTCTGTATGTGCTTGTAGTCAAAAGAGAACTGGAGGCAGAGGCAGCTTCATTGGCTGAGAAAGATAAGGCAGCAGTAGCAGAGGTATGTACAGTATGACACTGATTTGTCGGGTTAAATCAAGGTCTCTGAAGTGACACTATCAAGATTATATCCGGCTCATGGTGATGAATGACAATTTCTCTCCAGGAATCCAAAGTGCCAGTGAAAGATCCCGCCTGTCTTTCAGTGTCAGGTGTGTATTTCACCTGTCCACTAACGGGGGCCACTTTAACTAAGAGTGAGAGGGAAATACACATTAAAGAGGCCATTTTAATGGTACGTCCTAAGATATCATCATTTGTTCTTGTTGTGGTTGAGATTAGAATGTGTTTGAAACACACTAATGCCAATTGAAATGATGTACTGTTAATAAAACATACTGTGTCTTCACTGTCAGCGGTTTGAGGAGGATGCAGTTGAGGCCTCTGTTATGATGATCCATACGTTTAACAAAGACAGAGAGAAAGTGAAAGCTGCTGTGGACATCATAAGCAAGTAAGACACTTTGAGTGACTGATAATAATACTAATCACTGTTGAAAGATTATGTTTAACTAGGGATGATCTCCTCATTGACATAATATTTTAAAGAATGCTGTTTTTCATATTTCTTTATTGTTTTTTCAACAGGTATGTCGATAATATATGTAAGTGTCCCTCAGAGGAGAAATACAGGAAGATTAAACTCAGCAACAAGGTGTTCCAGGTGAGTAAGAAAGTAGAGTCCTAGTATTTTTTTTTATCCAATTTTATTTTTTGACCTAGAACTAATAATATCTTGATCAATTTTATGGAATCCCTTTGTTTTTTTTTTCAGGAGAAAGTACGTTCTGTGGAGGGCAGTAGAGAGTTCCTGCAGGCCTTGGGCTTCACAAGCATTATGCTTCCTGTAGAGGGTCAAGGTAAATTAATCTTGCCACTTCTGAGGAATATCAGCAGGGTATTTTGTTTGTCATTACGTATTTTCACTTGTCCTCACCTTTCCTGGAGATCAGAGGAGGAAGAGGAGTTCCTCGTGCTACCAGAGCAGAGTTCCGACGCCCTGGAGTTGATGAAGGAGAGGAGGGATCGTCTTCAGAGAGGAGAGCCGGTCAGAGCTCAGCTGGACAGACAGCCCCAAGCTTTCAGACCCTCTCCCAACGCCCAACGCTTCGAGCTGCCGCCAGAGTTCTACAACCTGACGGCAGAGGAGCTCAAGAGGGAGCAACAGCAGAGGTACAGACGCCCTCTTAATAAATGTTCCAGTCTACGCTGTAGTAACTGGATTTATTGATAAACAATATTGATTGTTTGGCTATTAGACTGTACATTGCAACAGATTTTTGTGAATTGGTGGAGACGCCATCAAAGGAGGCTAACATTTTAGAGAACCTGCACCCAGTGTTTCTTTGTGTGTGTTGTGTGTGTTTCTCAGGAGTGATTTGGTGGAGAAGAACGCCATGCTGCGCACAAAAGCCATGAGGGAGAAGGAGGAGCAGAGGGAGAGAAGGAAATACAACTACACCCTGCTCAGGATCAGACTGCCTGATGGAAACCTGCTACAAGGTAAGAAACTTCCAGGTTGTTAAAAACCTGGAGAACGTTGGTTTTTCATACAGATGGTAATGACTCGGTAAAAACTATTTGTGATTTCAGGCACCTTTTATGCGTGGGACCGGCTGCCTGTGTTGTTTGGGTTTGTACGGGAGTCCCTGGTGGACGGCTGGCAGCCATTTGAGCTCATTGCTCCTGGAGGTCAGAAACTAGAGGAGGCTGAGGAAGTCGCTCTCGCAGAGCGTAACTTGGTGAGTGAAAATCAGGGACATCTCATGAAAGCGGCCTACTTAAAGCAATGTATCTAACTTACATTAATTTATCATGTATTATTTATTTTTGGTGCATGACATTCTTTAGATTATCACCAGGTTTTTCTACTATAAACAATGAAAAGACAGAAACCACCAGTGAATTCATCTATCTAACAAGTGCTGTCTGTGCTGCCCAAGTCTGACTCAGCTGTTTGCCTCAGAGCTCCATTGCTATTGAAAAATGATTAGAAACACATCAGTGAGCCACCCTGATGTCCCCAGCAAATGTAGAGTTTGTGGCGGTTTGAGCAATGTTTGTGAAAAACTGCAGTGGGCATCTGTGTTGTTATCATTTACCGAGTACATTACTGAAACAAACGATCAAACATAGTATCAGTAGTGACAATAATTGTGTTACAGTGTTGTTTTTTATGCCATCCTATATGTGCAGTTTCCTCTGGTCAGCTAATGTGTACGTATGTCTGCATGTTTTCTCTCAGGTCCCTGCAGCTCTGCTCACTTTTGCCTGGGATGCAGCTGTGCAGGCAGATATTGCAGCTGCAGGTGGGAAGAACCCCACCCTTCTCAAACCAGAGCTGCTGGAAACCATTCGAACCCTGAACTGAGCAGACGTGCCCCTGAACTCTCCCTGCTACCTTCCTCCCTGGCACAACAGCGGTGAAATTGCTCCTTACAAACAACTAGTGATGTGTATTTTTACAAATGCTAACTTAAGTCATTAGCAGTGATAGACTAGGGGCAACTTCACCCTGACGCGCTTGTTTTGCTGAGCATCCCCTTATCTCTCCGCTGTGGGGATAATGTCCCCCTACAGTCTATCTCAGCAGCACATTCTGTTGAAAGACGCACTGCTAACAGATTTAAGGAGAAAGCAAGGGACAAGTGTTGTTTTGTGATGCATCCTGAATGTACATGCTGTGTAGTGAACAGACTCAGTGGCAACAGTCCTCCGTGCTCTACCCCACAGTCAACCAGTCAGGTATACTTCATGTGGCATGTTGAGAGACCTTGTTTTAACTGTGTCACCTTTTCCTCCTGATTTTGTTTCAAGGTAAACAGTCTATCTTGCTTACATAACAGTTACATTATATAGAGTGTACATCTTTGACTGCACAGTCACTTAGAAGAAAATCAACAATAGTGAAGGCAAGTAAAGCTGGTCAGGTACTATTGTTGAATCATACTTAGTATCTCAGCACCTACAGTAGGTCCTGCTGGGTGTCAGCGCACTGGCTTTACTGGAGATTTGAAATACTCTACGTTTTGTTTGGCAAAGTTCAAGGTTAACTCAGTGTTTTGTCTGTCAACTGATGAATGGCTGATCTGATTTGGTCTGATATGAGTCTGGCTCCAATACTGTAAACATAAGCTTCTGTCACTCGTTTGTCCTCTTCTCTGCAGTGGCCTTGCACTCCTGACTGTTGTACATCTGGCTTTGGTGGATGCTTCAATAATTAAAACGTCAAATGTAGTGAATATGTATGAGCACAAGCCCAGAATCACAAATCATGAATCAAACCTGTTTTTTCTGGATAGTTTGACTTCAAACCAAGGTCCAAAGCTGGAGCAAATATTTACAGATAAGGGCCTCAATCTACAAAGTTTTGTTAGAGTGTTAGCCATGTGCTGTCAACCAAAATATTTTCTTCTATTTTACCAGTATGAAGCACTTTTAAGGATTATTTTAAACACTAGGAGGAGAGTTCACTAAATATGGCATTACAACTACTCACTACTCAAGCGATAAATGGTTTAACTGTAGAGGCTCACTGCAGAAACTTCATGTAACCAACTTGCTCTAGCATGCAGGCAGTCATTAGTTACAAGTCTGTTAAAACTGGCAGCATGGAATCCTGTTGTCCTGGTAGTGGTGGTTTTAATTAATCTTGAGTCTTGCATTTGTTTGTATCAAACACATTTCCTTTGGATAAAAAAGGGTATATATTTCACAGTGGGAGTAGTGACACCTACCATTTCACAGCATCCAGTAAATGTCTTAGATCCACCTTTTTCCCTGGAATGAAGGTTAATACATTTGTTTTGGTGGCAGTTTTGCTGTATGAGAATATACGTATACACCAGGCAAATCTGTAAGAGCTAATTATAGATTATATTTTCTCCTTCTTGTGGTTGGTTAAGATGACAACAACCTACCTCTCACCACTCATCTAATACATCCCAAGTGAGTTGTACACAAACATGCAACAGTAACAGATCTTTGAAGTTGTGTTTTTGTTTGGTCACCACCTTAAACCAGTATCAGTATCATTTATTCACCAAAAACAAATATCTTGTAACTGTTGCCTGTTTAGAAACAAGCGGATGTCAAGTATCTGTTTCATGCAGAATCTGATACAGTCCCACCATGAGCGAGGCCAAGTCAGCCATAAGAAACATTTCTGCACTCCACGGGTGTTCAGTGGAAGGGTGTAATTGTAATTTATCAGCATTGTAACCTTATTAAAATAATCAGTGAGCAGTTGTAATCTGTCCAGATGTTCTGAGTTGTGTTCTGTTGCTTTTTAACCTGCCTGTTCTAAAGATCACTTGAACTCTTCATCTTCAGTTTTGTTTAATAAACATAATTATGAGGCAACTCTGTGTCAAATTCCAGTCTGTACCTAAAGGGTAACTACAAACACAACATTCTGTGTATACAACAACCATTACAATGCTGAAGTCCCTAAAGAGCTTTATTAAAGACAAACCAAGATCTTTAAAACACCAGATTTAACAGTTAGCATATTGTGAAATGTCTGACACATATGAGCATGTAATGTTAAAGTAATGGACGGCTTCTTTGTTGCTCCATCGCTGTTGTTTATCAAGATACAAATTACTGGTGTATTACTGGTAATACACTGCCTTTTGAAGGCGTTCATCTGACTTTTGTTATGTAACAGTGAATCAATTGCAATGTCAATCAACAACAATCACTACCAGTGATTAAATAAACTATTTGGTTTAAATTTTGTGAAAATACAACTGATTGCAAACCTTCCTGAATGTCACTCATAAAAGTGGAAGAAAGTTCTACTGTTTGAATAGACTAAATTTGAGCTTTGAGCTGAAACACTTGATAGCTGCAACTCTACACATCAGCAGAATCTACACCATGAAACTTGGTGGTAGATTCATGATGTGTGAACGCCTCTGTGTAGCTGAACCAGCAGCAAAGCCCAGAAATCCTCCAATCACATTCCAGACATCAGTTCAATTATTTCAGTTTAGCAAATGATGGGGGGATAATTGCAGCTTTTGTGTGTTCAGTCAGACTAATTCAGTGCACAGCAGGTAAACTGAACATGTAAAGATGTGAAATGTGTCTTACACAGGCTTACAATTGAAAAACGTGTAAAGCACAGCGACCAGTAGCAAATGAAGTATTAGTGGGGTTTAAAGGGAGCAGTTCTTTCAAGAAAAGTCAATTTTCCCTTTATTTACTATAAAATGCCAAAGTCCTTTCCAAGAAACCTCAGAGGAAAATACCTGTAAAATAAAGTGTTACCAACAGTGCACAGTTGTGCAGAAATGATTTAGACCTATTCACATAGATTCAAGCTGTAACTGTTGATAAAGACCAAATATGGACTTCAGTGGTTGAATACTTGCTACTGTTTAACAGGCAAAAAAAGCCATATTACATCCACTTTTGAACAGTTACTGTTGTTGTCCAGTCACTGTTAAAACATATTATTCTGACCTAAAACAGCAGTACAGTTCCTGTTTGAATGATGATAGCGTCATGTTATCAAAGGCACCCAGATGAAGGGGCGAGGAATGAACGGAATATAAAAGTGCAGTACTTTTATTCATGTTTAATGAATTTATCCTCTTCAAGTATTCTTGAAAATACAAAAAATACATATTTATAAAACATTGTGACACTGGAACTAACTGTACAAGTACAGACCTAGCAACTACACCAGTGAGTTGTCAGAATTAGAAATCACAGAATAAATGCACCCATCGGAATCAAAGGTAAATGTACAAATGGACTTTCAGCCTCCCTCTCATGTCCCCAACTCTGATTTCTGGTAGATTATATACATTTAGAGCATAAGAAATCCATGTCATGAATTCAACATCTTAAAAACTGTAAATAATGCTGTTCTTGATGTCTTGGATGCTTCTTCTCATGAAAATTAGGCATTTTCATTCTGCTCTTCCTCCCTCTGTTCAACCCAATCTGCTGTAGCTAAAGCAGTGCCAGAGAGATGAGGCCCATGCCAATCATGCCTGATGAAACTTCAGCACAAAAATCAGACCCATAGTTAATGAACTTTGGACAAATTGCCCTAAATACTCAAGTCAGACTCTCTGACTTTATGCACACTTACATTTTACAGGCAAGATGGCTCCTGACTCCTTTAAAAACATTAGGTGAGAGGGAACTCAGTACTGAGCAGATGCCGCCTGTCGTGAGTTGTCTGTACCAGGGTGTGGTGCTTCATCTTGCTTGAGGACTTGATTCTGTCTTGGACACAGCAGAGTTCAGAATCAGGAAGGAGAAACATATGAGGAGGTGGGAATAGCTTGGTTGGGGGAGATGGTCTATTCAGTTCTCAGGCAGTGGCGAGTGTAGGAGCAGCGCTGGCCAAGGGAAGAGCAGCTGTGTCGGAGGGGGTGACCTCCATCAGGACGTCTCCCTCGCTGGAGGAATTCTCTCTGGTTGGACCTAAAGAGTAATATTTAATGAGGCTTCAATTAAATTACAGAGGGAAAGAAGTGTGCATCCATTTAAAAACTGGATTCTGTCAAGGTTGGGCGATAGAATCAACAGGTGTTTGTAAGATACAGCTCAATTAGTGAACTTTAGATTAGCAGGGCTAGCTGTTTCCCCCTGCTTCAAGTCTTAAAGCTAAGCTAGGCTAGTTGCCTCACAGCTCCAGCTACATGAGAGCAACAAGACATGAGCGGTATCAGCCCTCTCTTCTAAAGACTCGAACATGTTTTCTCAGGCTGCAATGAGCTAAACGTTCATGAGAGACGTGTGTCGTGGTTTATTATATCAATGTACTCTTCATAACGCACAACTTGAGACATTAACAAGCATCTTTGTACAGGCACAAGACTGGTTCAACTCTCAGAAAGAAAGCTTATCAGTCCATTTCCAAAATATTGAACAACTGCTGTTAAACTATTCAATTTAAGCTACAACACTGATTTATCTGCAATAAGAAACCATGTCTATAGATGTTTTTTTATGTGTGTAGCTGTGGTTGTAGTTAAACAGATTATGTGAGCCATAATTTCCTATTCCATTACCTGAGCTGCTCTCAGTGACAATAATATCTGCAATAATTTTGAATACATCATATAAATTGGGATGTTGAAAAATGTTAAGTGGTCTGAATCTTGGACTAAACACTAAAAGGTGACCATGGCAGATTTTTGTACTGCGTAACTCACCGCTCTGTGTAGAGATGATGACACAGTCTTCCTCATCGTCATCCTCAGTGTCAGCTTGAAAACCGTCTGCCTCCATTGCTTCCGTCTGGCAAGGACAGAGAAGTTAAACCATTTGCGGCAGTAGGAAGTTACGATAAACTTGTGGAAATCATATTTTCATGAGACAATTATCTGTTTAAAAAGATACCAAAAAGAGCGACTAACTGACGTACACAAAGAGGTAAACTGTCACAGTGAATGAAAAACTGATTGGTCTAAGAGCATCCCTCTACCTGCTCAGGATCAGCACATTTCTTCATGAACTTGGTGATTGACATACTGCCTGTGCTCCTCCTTTTGTTGGAGGATGAGGATGTGGTGGAGGAGGTCTGAGGTGTAGTGGGAGAGTTTCCCTGAGAGCCTGTGGCTGCCTGGGGTTCTTCACGGGATTCTTCTCGAGCTCCCGTGGTGAGGTAGGTCCACTGGCAGGGCACTGGAAGAGCCTCCTGGCTAAAACGGGACAGGACGTCTGTGTGCACATACCAGCAGCAGCGTCTGTAGGTTGAGCGCTTCTCATAAACAGCATTGTTTTTGATGAGGCGCTTCAGCTGTATTCTGTTGAAAGTGAAACCAAAAAAAAAAAAGTAATTGATGTGAAAATGTAAAAACTGTAAATCTTGACATACAGAGACCAATAGTGGCTTGTTAAAACTTCTTATTGGAACACATTCTACCAGTTTACAATAAAACTATTTTAAAGAGATGTTTTAGGAAACTTGTTTTAGTAAAGGAGGATTAAATCATCATCAGGATATTAATGCAGTATTTACTAGTTTTGGTTAAGACAATTGTACAATTTTGATAATATCTCATTTATTCAGACATAAACTGTTAATACCACATATTGTTTCACCTGGTGGGAATGTTTTCTGCTGGGCTCTGAGGGCTGGACAGTTCAGGAGGTGATGATGAAGATGATGATGAATTCTGCTGACGACAAAACTCCTGAAACTCAGTGATGATCACTTTGCTGCTGTTGACGTTGCCATGCAGCAGAGGTAGCAGCTGACCAAGTACTGTGAGAGAGAATATTAGACTGTTTTTACAGAAATGCAATATCAAAATTTAAATGATAGAAAAAGAAATTTCAAGATTAATTTGGTGCAAAAAGGATAATTTAAGTTTAGCTTGAATTTTAATTTAAGCTAAACTTAAAGTATACTGACCTATAGAAAAATGGGACAATCCAGATCACAGTTGTTAATGTAGCGCTGACTATTATTACGCTTACTAAAATGACCTATTATATAGTCTGAAATCTTAAAAGATATTCAAAGGTGGTTGTGACTAGTGAACCAGGAAATAGAGACAAGCAAGTAAAATAAATAAATACACACACATGCAAGTAACAGTTGCTAATAATATTTCTAGCAGCTGATGACACAAACACAATTAACACCAGTTAGTAATTTCAGATTTCTTCAACTTGCCCCCAGGCTTGATCAGTCTCATCATATGCTTAAAATACAAAATGAAAATTCATCAGATATAAAATTGGTTCTAGCAGTGCTTGGTATTTCTTGCTGGTAAGGGAAACTAAATCCAATGGAGCTACTTACAGCCCAATGGATGACTCAGTATTAGGGACTCAGTCTCAAATAGAGCATTATGTAAAGAAAGGCTATTTTCCAACAAAAATCCATGTATCTTGACACACACTTACGCTGTGCTTCTCTCTGACACTTCTGTGACAGCTCCTCTGGGCTGATGCTGGTGTCTGCCTTGGGTAAAGGCTCGACCATGCACACAGCATAAGGTTGGAGTAGATCCAAACCAGGTCCTTCTCCCTCCCAGACACAGCCCCTCACCACTGGCTCCAGCACCTTCATCTTCTTCTTGGTGGACATCAGCTCATCCCACTCCCTCGCTTTCAGCTTCTGACGCAGTTTCTGCTTCTCCAGATCGCCACCCTCCTAGGGAGGTTGTATGTGTGTTAATAGTGGTGCAAACAGGAAGCAGGAAAAAAAAAACAAAACAGGAAATGCAAACACCTGTCTGTCAGATGAAGGAGGTACTTATTCAACTGTATTAAAAAACAACTAACATTGGAGATCCCCTCATACCTCCTCTTCCAGTGCCCCCTCATCATCTGAAAGGTAGCCATGAGGAACAAAGAAGCCATCATCATCATCGTCGTCATCGTCACCTCCTTCGTCCTCATCTTCCTGAAAATGATTAATTAATTATTCATACTACACTCCTTGCTGTGGAAACACAAGATAAATAACAACACTGAGTTTTTTTTGCATGTTAATAAAGTTCATTTTAAAGCTTGAAGAGACAGATGCATAACATGAGAATCACACCGGTGAACATTTAATTGCCTTTATGTTTTATTTTGAGGTTACATTATGTTCCATGCAGGTAGCAGCAGATGTTTTGTTTTGAAAACTCAACTTTGTTGGTTGGGTTGAGTTTGAAATTTTGAGTCAGCAGCCAAATAACAATCTCTTCAGTGGACCAACCACCATTCTTGTCAAAATTTGTACCATTGGTTGTCCTCTGAGTTTTATGAAAATATCATCTGAATCTGAATCTGATAAAATGATCACTGCTTTTAACAACTCTGCCAATTTTAAGGGCTACCGGCTGATTTTCAGAGTGTATAAAGTGAAACCAGTGGCTGAGAGATGGGAAATCAATCAAAAATGTGTGCTTTGGTTGGCAATGATGCTAATCACATGTAATCTGTAGATGCCATGGTACATACCCTACATACTTTTTTCATCCATGAAACTTACCCCTTCACTATGTGACAGGGACTCTCCTGGTTCCTCTTCCTCCCATTCTTCATCACTGTCCACCTCATAGTCCAACAAATCCTGCAATGACAGAACAAAGCTGTTAGTGTCAAAGCTACACAAATACAATCCTTGGATCAAAGCAAACATTGAATCAAAGTGAAATTCTTAAATGTGATTGAAAAGGCGTATCTAAAAGCATATTTAATCCATTTCATCTATCATTAAAAAACTATGTAATGCTTAGGACTGCTGGGATTCCTCGCTTGTGAGGTGACAAGTACACTGAAGCAAAATAGTTTTACCTTGTCTTGTCTGAGGGGGCAGCGAGGCGAGATGTGTGAACTCGTCTTACTCCAGGTGCCCCAGTATGCTGGACGGTAGTTCTCATGGAACTGCAAAAGCTTCATGGGTCCATAACGTTTACGGTCTGGCACACCGTCTGGTTTAGGCCCCTCCACTGTTCCACGCTCACTGAGGAAATAGTACAAAAGGGGGGATGGAGAGAGAGAATGGTTAACCAGAAAGATACAGAGAAATGTATCTAATATCAAATTTCATTTACAATCATTTTTCTAGATTTACACATAAGCATACACATGATGTGCAAACATCGGAGGTTATCAAAAAAATAGTTAATTCACTGGGGCACTTTTACTATATGCAAATTAAATGAAGGCAACACAATAACCCCCTGTACACAGAGATCACACAATACTGGTGGAAAAGAAGAACCTTGAATAAGCTGCCTTTGCTCATCTACACAGAACCATGTGAAGGCATATACGGTTTGCTGGCATTGTAGAATCACAGTTGGCACTGGTTGGCGTCTGTTTTACATTGCCAGCTCCCCCTTTTATACAGACATCGATTCTCGAGCTGTGACTATCTCTGCTGTCAGTTTCAAAGTGGGGTGAAACAAGCAAAGTGACAATGCCACCTTGTATTACGGCCTGTATGGATGAAATACTCAGGATTAACAGCTTGACTGATATATTCTTTGTCACTACAATATCACCATTCATCTGCTTTGTCAGTATCAGACTATGTGTTTATCAGATGCAGAAAACAAAAGGTTACCAACATGGGACCACAGGGTAAGGAGAGTATGCAGATCAAGATAATCACTAGTCCCACCTGAGCGAGTCTGTCTGTCTGGGTTTGGTGGGTCCCGACCGACGAGGCTCTTTCCCAATCCAGTCTTTCAGTCCATCCAGGTTATCAGTGGGGTTCAACAAACACCGGTCCAGTTCCTCCAAACCGGAGTCCTCAAACTGAACCCGAAACAGTGGTGCCAGTGACATGTTTTCTTTTATCTCAAATGGTGCAAACTTCCCACATGCAGCTGCAAGTGTCTGAAATGGTAAAAGGGACAAAAAAAATGCAGTTATATTATTTGTACTTGGCTAAGTAAAAAAAACAAAAAAAAGAAAGAAAGAAAGAAAAAAAGGGGGGGGGGGGCAGTAATGTAGATTATTCCCTAAAGATGTTGACATAATTGTTTAGGCAACAACAGTGTCTAAATGTTCACTGTAGTTATGAATGAAACACAAGATTTCAAGTGAAACCAATTTCACAATTTGGTGTTATGAACTGTGAGATATACTAACCTTTGGGGCCTGTTGGATCTTCGGTTTCTGTAAAAACCGTGTAATTTCTGCTTTCTCAGCTTTGAGACGCTGTAAACAGACACACACATTGGTCAACAGACTATTCAGTATAATCTGGTACCCAGCTCATACCAACACTCCTCTACGTAAACTTACATCTTTCTCTTCTTTCAACCGTTTCTCTTCTTCCTTCATTCGCTTCTCTTCTTCTTTCTTCCGTTTTTCTTCAAGCTTGGCCCTGAAGCAAATTTTGAGCACAATATTTACCACACCAAAATCATTATCTGTGATATCATCTCAGACTTATGGCACTGAAAACATTAAATGGATACAGTAATAGGTAGAGTATTACTCACTCTAGCTTGGATTTACGCAGCTCCTCTTTTGCTTTTAACCTATCTGCCTTTTCCTTTTCTTCCTTTTCTTTCTTCTCTCGTTTTTCTCGCTCATCTTTTTCCTTTTTCTCACGTTTTTCCCTTTCTCGTTTCTCCTTTAGTTTGCGAGCTTCTTCTTTCTTCTTCTCTTTTGCAGCTTTAGCTTCTTCCCTCTGGCGTTCCTTCTCCTGTCGCAAACGAAGCCTCTCCTCTTGTTCTTGTAAACTCTACGATTGGAAAAGTTCTGTCAGTTTTTCTCTTCTACTAAAATATCACTTAACGAAATATGAAGTGGGTGATACATACAACCCATAACAAATCAGGTTGCATTTGAAGCCATGTTTTTAAACTGACAACTGGAAGTCTCACCTTCAATGAGCGTCTTTTGATTTTTTTCTCATCTGCTGGTATCTTGGGGGTGGTCTTTGGCTCCTAGGAGGAGAAGAGGGAAAGCAAATAATCATTGTCTGACATGTGACCTCCTCAATGTTTTCTTTGCACAATTTATATCTGGATAAGGTATTGCAATAATATTGATACTGTAGTTTATTTAAGATGGAGATTTTAAGCACTGTAACACTGTGGATATTTCACAAATGTAATTATCTATAATATATCTATATGTGCTAGTAGACATCCTCAAAATGCTGCTGTAACATTATCAGCAGAGGTATCTGTCCTCATCAACAGATATTTGACTTTGTCAATACAGCAGATATCTAGTGTGATAAAAGCTGTAGGAAAGTTATCAATTATTCATTAGTGAAATTATATTTTCTCATAAAAAATACATAACAAGTTAACATGCTACAAATTCTATTAGAAGTAGAAAGCACATGCTAATAAAAATCTCTATGCAGTAACAGATTACTGTGTGAAAACCTACTTTCACCAGACTTTGTATTATCATGCTGCAATTTGAAATAAACAGTCTGCTCTCTGTGTGATGCAGTGCCAATGAAACAGTGCCAAAAAAATTCTTAGAAATACTGATTAATTCATTTTGTGTGGTTTTAAATTGGTTAGTCTAACACAAGCCCAAATTGGAGTTAACAAAAAGAAAGCAATGGGAGATGTGCATACTGTAGGTGTAGTAGTGGGTGTAGGGTCATCAGTCTTGGACTTCTCTGGTGAGCTTTCAGACATGGAGCTGACAGACGAGGCTGACAGCATGGACTTGTTTCCCAAACTGGAAACATTTCCTGACTCGTTCTGCTCCTCTGACTCGCTGTCAGAATCCTGTGTTGTGTCAACTTGCGAGATAGATGTGGTCTCATTTCCATCTTTATCCTCCACCTCCTCTGCTTCATCATTGTTGACTACTACACAGTCTACAGTGTGTGTTTTAGGAGTGTGATCAGCGTTGCTGGGTTTCTCAGGAGAGGCAGTTTTGTCTTTGCCCTGATGCTTGTCTTTTGTTGGGGGGCAGGGAGAGGCAGGAGCAGGTGAAACAAGGCACTTTACAGGAGACAAAGAGTTGTCCTCAGTCAGATCTACAACCACGTTCTCATCTGAGGCTGTAGGGCGCCTTCGGCTCAGGAAGCCATCAAGGGGACCGCGACCATTAACCAATGGTGGTCTGCTGTGCTCAGGGAGTGAAGAGGACTCGTTTTCATTCTCCCTGTCTGAAGGTTCAGGGCAGGCATGTGCACAGGGGCGTTTAGGCGGCTGGTTCTCTTTAGGTTCTGGGTTCAGGCGCTTGAACGGAAGACGAGCTGCAGGCAAAATAAAAAGAAAAAAGGAAAGAGAAAGAAAGAAAATAAGTACACAGTCACAATTATTGTTGTTGTGTTTCATCTGTCAACACAATGTACAGCAGATGATAGTAACTTGTTAACATCTTGTGTGTTTTGTTAGGGTATTAGTTCTATAATTTGAGCTTGCATGTATTATGTAAACATAATACCAAGCAGCACTGGGATTTGATCAAAAACACACAAAAGAGGGGAATGATTAGGAGAGCAGAAGGAATGCACAAAAGTGCAACTATCATTAAAATGCATTGGAAATGTGAGGTATAGTATATAAATTACCAACCCTTCATGCTAGACTATAATGTCTCATTCTCATAACCTTTAAATTGTGTGAAAATAAAATATTGAAAAATAAAAACTTTGATTTTACCTTGTACAAGTTTCTTGTTGGCATTGTTACTTGACTTACAATCCATGCCTGAAAAGAACAAAAACATAGACACATCATATTAAAAATATTGAAGTCTGGAACAATGAACTGGCACTGAAATTGGTCAAAGAAAGTACGAACAGATGAGACAAATGTTGAACTGACAAGCTTTTTGAAACAGATGAAAAGGCAGAGCTGATTTAAAACGACCACCACTGCAAATAAGGCTTTCAGCATGCAAGTTATTGGAATTACTGTAACAACATTGGTGTGGATCTCAGATTTAGCGCATTAACAACCCCACTCAGCCACTTTTAAGCCTCCGCTTGCAGCAACGTAACGTTAGTTTATTACTGTAATAACCACATGCCAGCGAGGCAACTGTATATACTCATCACCCCGTGTTAATGTGAAACTCCGCTGACCTGCAAAAAGGCACAAAGAGTAGTGTTTCTTAAGGTAGTGCCCACTATGTCACAATAGTTTGCAACGTCGGTGTGGTAACGTTACAGTATTACAATGAATGTAATGGTTGTGTTTGGTTTGCTCTCCCGCCAACCGGTGTATTGGTCGGTGCAGCAGGCCCGGTCGAGTCCACAGGGCACACACCTTGAGGCTGTCAGGCAAAGGATGTCTGCCCGACCATAATATATGACTGAAAACTTAGCATAACTACGGCTAATGGTTATAACGTCATGTATAACAGCCCCAAGAGACGTGGATGTGTGAAAAGCGACGACAAAGGAGCAGCTGTAAAGGAGTTCACCTAAGAGACCGGCTTACATGTTTGGTGCTAACGTTAACCATCTCACAGTGAGCTAACATGAGTAGCATGTCTGCTAACCTAACACAACTAGCAACTTGGCTTAGCAACCCGGACAGAGCTGTGAGCTAGCAACAGAGCAAGCCGGGCAGCCAAGTTTCCCATAAGGTTGTACACTTTTAACGATGAGGTAACTGACTCGTGAACGGGAAACTCTGGTATTTTGAGGCATAACTTAGTTAAACATGACGTTATTGTTTCTTAATTGACGTTTACGCTTCCGAAATAGCGCTGGGCAACATGAAAGCATTAGCAATACCAGTGTTGTGTCGAAGGTTGTTTCCCCATTGATATGGTATTTCCCATCACTTAATCCTGATTCAAACTTATCCCTACCCCCAACCAGTCTCAGATCTACGATGCTTTACCGGACCCCAATCAGTTATCAGTGCTAAACAAAACCATAATCCCTAACCGCAACCAAGACTGGGTGGCAAGTTAGCTGTACACAGTTAGCTTCGATGTGTGAAAAGTTAGCACCAGAGTTTCACACTAAATCAGTTAACTTTGGTGCCGTAACAATGACAACAGCAAAGATTAAGTGATGTCGTTAAGAAAAATGAGGCATATAGCCTTACCTAAGTAATAGTTGAGCGGCGGACTGATTTATCGTCTAACTACAATTGACAAAGTTGTGTGCTTGTCAATTTGTGCTGATGAAGCTCTGTGAGCACATTATAATATTAAACATTTGGTTGTTATGTGCGTTGGTAAATCCTGCTAGACATGGCATTAGCATTACCTCTTCTGCGGGGAGTCGATGCAGCCAAATGTCCGTCCACAGATGGGTTTTCCGCCGCCAACATCCCAACCACTAACCCGGGGCTCCTCTCGTTCACAATATGCTCCGGCAAAACAACTTCGAAACAACGACACGATTCGTGTAAACTCCAACGAGTGCTCCCGATAACAAACCAAATACGTTGCTACTATTTAAACGACATATATTCCTACTTTATTTCACATAAAACATTAGGCATTCTCTTTCCGTATCTCCCACATACTCCCTTGGTTTACCCCGCTGCCTGCCTCGCGCTCCTCAGTCGGAATTGGCGGGAGTGTGTCACTTGCTTCAATAGCCTTCGCTGATTGGTCAGTGCCAAGCCACTGTTTACGATTAGAGACGTTTGATTTATACAACCGCGTTGTACTTTGTTTGGCGTTTCGTGTATTGAAGGCCTTTAGAGCATTTTTAATGCAATTAGAGCTTCAAATGTTGTGTGACACTTTAATTTTTTACCAGAAAGAGTGAAATTTCGTAATCTAAATCGATTCAGTGTCTCGGTTTCCTTTTGTAATACAAATACTTTCCACCCCGTCGGGAGCACTCTGTGATGTAAACCGAAAGATGTCAGATGTATGTCACAGGGCACGCCCACTGTTAGATGTTTCGGGCTCTGTGATTGGTCGCGGTGTTTGACTTTCAGAAGTCAGGGTTGCCATGTTGTGTGACAGTGAAATGAAAGAAAGGAGTCGGAATGAAGCCTGGTCGATGAGGCTCATATATTATGGATGGTTGTTAAATTAGCGATAATTGTTATGAGTCAGGCATAGTACATGATCCCAAGACAGTGTTTATATACACGTCATCTACTCAAATGTTGTTTTTACATATTTTGAAAGACATTTTTGTCTCTCACTCCCACCACCAATACTTACAGTAAAAAACTTGTGAAACTTGGGTGAAAATGAAAGAAACTTGAAACCCTGAATGAGCCCACAGGGGTATCACCCCTCTGCCCTAAAATAATTGGGACATGTCCCGAACTGTTTACAGATTTTTTCTCAGTGTTTAATTGCAATGGTGGGATTTACAGTCTATGGGTGGGATTCGTGCGGACGGGTTAGAATCACGCGTCTCCCGTTTACCGCTCACATGAGACCTGGGACTTGTAGTTCTTCCGGCCACCGGGCATGTTGAATGTAAACAGTTTGGAACTACAAGATCAACGGTGCAGCGCAGCCGCAGTGTGTGTGATGGGTGTTGGAAAAGCGCATCCTGAATGATTCCCGGACCCCTGCAGTTGTCGACGGAAACGTGAGGAGATAAACGTTATTCCGGTAATATTGCCATATCCACGTTATGCTTTATGCGGACTTGTTAGCCGTTATAGTCTTTTCACTCCTTGTCAACTACTAACGAGTCAGTAAGCAACGTATGATAAAGAGACAGTAAGCTAATCTCTGCTCCTATCGGACTACTGACTACTGCCCAACAACACACTGTAGCTGCTATCTACTGTGTAATGTCACACGCAAAGTTAATACACGATAACTTCACATAGGTGTAGTTTAAAAGAAAACTCGACAATTTGATGTTTTAGTATTAAAATTAGTTAACAATCCGACTAAAGTCGGACTGTGCAGCCGATGGAGAGAGCGAAAGAGAAAGAGACGCAAACTAGCAAAATGTTTAAATGAATTCGTCCAGGGTTGAACTCTCTACTGTAACTGGTTGAAAGTGAACATTAACATGTCAATTGTAATAAATTTAAGCAATGCTCTTCAATAGTGAAGCAAACAAAAACAAGTAATAAAGAGTAATATGTGTGGTAAAAAGTCACACGCTAATTGTTTTAAGTTTTCTTGCCTGTGTGAGTGTCAACTACTGATATTGATTTATCTGTATATTTCTATTATCCAGGGGAGAACTGGGATTTCAAAATGGCAGGTTTGTCACTCTAAACATATCTATCAATGTATCCTCTACTACTCTATATTCCCCTCTTGTCTGCAGTGTATTCCTGCAAATGTGAAGTTTTAACATGCATTGACACTTTGCCTCTTGTTTCAGAGCGGGTCAATAACTTTCCTCCCCTGCCTCAGTTCATGAAAATAAAGCCATGCTTTTACCAGAATATTGAAGAGGAAATTCCAGCGTCCCATCAACAGTTGGTGCGCAGAGTCTACATGCTCTGGATGAGTGAGTGTTTTTATATACTGTACGTTTTCTAACTCTGTGTTCGTCATGTTTTTTGGAAGAAGAAGAGGCATTCTCTCTATTTTTTCTAAGTTTTACTTTACTGCCCTTCTCCTCTCCTGATCTCCTGTCCTCTCTCCTCCTGCCAGTGTATTCTGGCACGCTGTGTGTAAACGTGATTTCATGTATTGCTTGGTGGGCTGGGGGTGGAGATGCCAAAAACTTTGGTTTCTCCCCTGCTCTGGCTCATCCTCTTCAGTCCATGTAGTTACACCTGCTGGTTCAGACCGCTCTACAAAGCTTTCAGGTTAGTCATCATCTTGTAAATATCATGAACAAGAGTCATGTCTGAAATTCAGCTTTTTTTTTTAAACCACCCAAAGAGTCTCTGCACAGTCTGCAGACACAGATAAACAACAGTAAGACATCCATTTAAACACAAACACACATCCAGTAAGTACAGGCAAAATCTATAGCCAAAAGGCTGGTTCTTGACTGCATGGGCCTATGAAAACATGCCATCAAAGTTTATGGGAAAAAAGTGACTATAACCTCCTGGATATTCACATGTAGGAAGTTGTTACACAAGGACTTGGATGTTCTTCTCTTGTTTTACAAGCTGAGATCGTTGGCATCACCTAGCAGTGATAATTTATGTTGTATATTTAGAAGATGTGACCAATAGAACCAGTAGTGAGATTCTCAGTATTCTCTAGGGGGGTGTTGTGGTTCACAGTGTCAAAGATGCAGCTCTCAAATCTAGTGATAACTAAGATAGTGAGATCAGAATCCAGGGGAGGTTAACAGATAGTTTTCTTCCCCGGACAGTGTGGTTTTGGTAGAGTGTTACAGTCTGAGCCCAGACTGAAATGTATCTAGAGGATTGTTACTGGATAACTGGGCTGTGAGTTGGCTAGCAGCCACTTTTTCTGACGGTTTTGAGGTGAGGGAACTCTAATTAGTCATCCTTACCAGTAGTCTGTTTCCTGATCCTTAATCTTTTCAATAAAAAATAAACAGGAAGCCTGTGTGGACAGGGTGGTTTTAATGGTTTGGCTATTCTCATTAACACCGTTGAAATGAAAATCAACAGAGATATGCTCTCTGGTGACTAAGTTCACCAGAGAGCATATCTCTGCAAAAGCAATGATACATCTCAGACCTGGGGAAATATTTCTGGTATAGTATTGTACCATTTTCACTCTGTATGTCGACATGATTGTTGAAGTGTCACTTGAAGAATCACTGAACTAGAGCAGCCCAGTCTCAAGAGCTGATCTATCAGTGAGGCAGCTCTTTTTGGGAGGGAAGTGATCATGAGAGGTGCGAGGGGCATATGAGTGATAAATTGGATCAGAGTGTGTTTTGTTAATGATGGCACACGAGATGAAGGCAGATCAATTCAGACACAGGAAGACCACAGGGGAGAAGTAGGTCGATGGTGTGTGGGTTTCAGTAATGTGAAAGCTCTATTTACTGCATTAGATGGGTCACTAAAATGAATATGACAGTCACTAATTCTGATGGTGATTCATGTTGGCATGGATCAGTTATTCTTATCCTCTTAGATACTGTCTTGGTGGGGTGAGAGGCCCTGTGGGTAGAGAGTGACCTGATAAATACAATTAACACAGTGAAAAATAATGAGCTCTTGATGCTTGAGTCCAGAAATTATTGTTCTGTTGCAAAGAAGCTTCTCGTGTCATGATTTGTGATCATGTTTACTGAGGACATTTCTAGCTTTACCATGGCTTGTTCAGTTGCTTGCATGCATCATGTTTCATTGGAAGTGTGTTGCCACTTTGACCTGAAAGTTGACAACCAGTGGGAGGATGCAACATTGCAACAAAAATAAGACAATGCTATGCTTATTTGTTTTCTACTCTAACATCCTTTGTATTCTCTCTCTTTTTTTTTAGGGC
>NW_026116465.1:0-30372 GCF_001640805.2 Lates calcarifer
TGAATTTGCTAGCCTGTAGTCTGTCTTGCGGTCTGAAAAACTGTGTAATTCTGTACAGTAAGATAAACTGCATATGGTCATTTAAGTGTACTGTTATATTCTGATGACAGTATTGATGTGAGAAACAAATTCAGAGGAAATAGCCTGTGTCTGATGTGTAGTGTTCGTCACGCTGTAGTTGCTTCTTTACTTTTATGGAAATGATGAGCCACGCACACTAGTGTATTGGTCGTGGATAAATACTGGGTTGTTGTTGCTCACATAAGGCCTGGCTGTCCAACTGTAGCTCCGTACATCGCTGCATTACACCAGTCCTTATATGATCCTTTGTACTCAACACTGTTGTTGTTGTGTTGTTTTTAAGCAGGAGGTTTAGTGTGGCAGATGGTGCAGAAATTCTTGTGTTAATTTATGGGATTTTGCATCTTTATCTCCTTATGAAAACTAACACAAGAATTGACACTCTAATCATTTTAAAACCTCACTGTGGTTAAGAAGAGTGATCATTACAGGTCTTGGACAACAAATAACATCATCTGATCTAATTTGATCCATGAAAACAGACCAGCAGTGATTTGATTGTTGTGTCATTTCTACTGTTTCCAACAGTTTGCTCATTTTCTATAACATTTGCCTTACTGAATATCAGTTTTTTGCCGCTGCAATGATCCAACTTGCACATGTCACATCATCTGTTAATGACAAATTTTACATGTCATCAAACAGCCAGTTAACCTGAGCTAGACAATAAAAAAAGCTTTGTGGTTATCCAGGAGTGTAGTTATGAGGCCTGAACTTTAGTTTTGCTATATACAGATCCCTGGCTGGATGACATCTTAACCCATTCAAATCAATGGTAAACTGCCACAGTCTGTGTGTTGGCACGATGGCACGAGGAACAATCTCTGACCCAGAAAAACAAAACGGAAGGCCTAAAACTGAGGCAACAACAAAATTTAAGTCATTTGTTTTCTGAGTCGTTTATACCTAGTGACGTGTGCAACCACAGGCATAAAATTATCTTGTGTGTCTAATCGGTTGAGAAACGTAAATTCAGGTGATTTTTAACTTCAATTATACCTGTGAGTGTGACTAACATTTGAAAATAGTAATGGAAATGCATCACTAATAGCTTCTCCGCTACATTATGACATTAAAAATCAACCTAGCTTACAAACTCGAGTATTTTTCCTTTTCAGTCAAAGCAGCTAACGTCTCCGCCACAGCCAGATGTTACAGCTTTGATCCAGACTATCGTCTGGAGCAGAGAGGGCTGGATCGTGTCAATATCATTATATGCTTCAGTTGTGCGGTGATATAAATTAGCTGTGTATAGCAGTGCTGCAGTTTTTCTTATTTTGGACATGAGCGCCGGCTTGTCTCAAATGGTCATTTTGGAGTCACTATAAATTCGCTGTCTGTTTTCATTTTCCATTAAATAAACGTGGTCAGTCGGTGTCCGTCACAGCTGTGTTGTCTGCTAGCTGCCAGCTGTCAGCGGCTACACTGAGCTGCTAGCTGAGAAAATAAAACATAGAAACGTTTACTCACCCCCTTGTGATCGTCTTAGCAGTGTATTACAGCGACGGCCATCACCGCGCTAATATCCTCGCGTTTCCTTCCCGTTTCATGTTTGTCTCTCTGTGTGAATGGGAGCATTTGGTCAAAGTGCAGCGCTGCCAGCTGGCTAATGATATACACTGCTCAGTCCCGTGCTAGCTAGCGGCTCTCAGCTGATAAACAACGGCGGCCAGACTTCCGCTTTCCCCGGGCTTTAAATACACTCCAGAGGCTCATCATCAGCTGTCTGCCTCTGCGGTGAACACATGAACCACTGGCCAGACCGGTGCCAACACACAATCGGACGGGGATCAAATGTGACTGTGTGAATAACAACAGCTTGCCAAAGGGAGGGGCACTCACCGAAAAACATCACATGCGCAACGCGGCCGGGAGAGAAATAAACAAACCGAGGGCCATTATCACCTCTATGATACTTATAAAACTCCGTAGCTACCTTCAAACATTTATTCAAAGTCAGTTTTTATTAAACAGCACAAATTGTTTGTTCGCATATTTTCCATTGTATTTTATTTACTGAACTGGAAGAAGCATGACTTACAACTGCATAGTGAATATTCATTATTGATTAAGGTTAACAACACTTGGGTAGTGCTAAAATAATTCACGTTGACAGTATTTGTTCTGACACCAAGTATCCAGCACTTTAAAGGGCATGCCCTTGATGCATAAAGGCAGTCAACATGAAGATGATGAGGTGTCATCTTCTGTGAGGGCGCCCACCCATCATACCTGTAGATATGTAAAGCCCGTCAGTGAGGCTGCGTGCACTCTGCACAACAGCTCCACTGACACTATGACCACCCATCAGCTGAAACCCAAGTTGCCAGACAACAGTGGAGGACACAGCTTTAAGTTAAGGGCACACTGAGTGAGTGATGTATCCAAAAATAAGTGTCTGCCATATGGTCACGTGAATTAGGTTTATTTATGTTTCAGCATTTTGTGTTAGGTAAAAGTAGCAAAACACATTTACGTTTGCTGACTTTATACACACCACTTGAAGAAATGTGAAACATCATGAGAGACAGAAATGTATCGAACCAGTCACACATGAAATCATTTTTACCAGATGGGTGAGAAGTGGCATTTCAGCCAACCGTGTAAACAATTTGCATTTCTGATTTTCACTTCCATTTTCCCACCCAACAACAACCGTTTCTAGTTTAGGTGAAAGCGTTTTCAAATTGCAGTTGTTCTCAGATTACACACATCTTTATCCATTCCCCTTTAACAGATAATCACATTCAAATGACAGCAAAGGCTGCTCAGGTACATGAGGGGAAACTGCTTTAAAAGCAAAAAAAAAAAAAAAAAAAAAAAGCACAACATATAATGAATTTTGTTCTTTTTCAGCCAACATTGTCTTCCAAATAAACAACAGCAAAATGTCACTTCATAAAGAATTGAGTGTATTTAAAATATACGGTGATTTGTTCCACTGAAATTTTTGGACCTAAGTGCAAGAAAGATTTTCATTTTGAGACAGCCTGCTAACAGAGAGTTTGACCTGAGCCAGCCAGAGAAAGGAACTAGACACTAGGCGTGTTCCAGGCTGACACTATCATTTCACAATAAATCACTCATTGCAATTTATAACAATACTTTTGCTATATAGCATTACATATTTTTTTTTCCAAACTGTCTAGACTGATTTGACAAGTACAGCAATGATCTGCAATCTTAGCAGCCTTGAACATGCTTCATGAGAAAACCCAAGCTGATATAGATTGCATCCTTTGGTATATTTGGGCACTAAGATTAACAAACACACACACACTCATACATGCACGCACAAATTAAAACACTTCATTTGTTTCACACTTGCCCATATTTAAGTCAGACAGTCACAGCCAGTCCGGTCCCTGGCTCATGTTAATTTAATGCCACAGTGGGCTCAGGGCCTCAGAGAGGAAAATTAAAATTAAAGAGGCAAACAGAAACTCCAGACAGAGTAATGAATCTATACTCCAAAGTATTGATGCATTACCTTCTTCTCATCTCCTCTTCTACACCCGTATTGCATGATAGGCAGAATCAGGTCAAGCAGACATGAAACCAGGATTCCACGGTTGCAGATCATGTCATTAAATCTGTATCACTGAAGGCTGAGAAAAGGAGGCAAGTACAAACCAACTGGAGCACTGATGAACAGACCTGCTGATCCCTCACCGTTCCTTCAACAGGAGCAGGTCAATAGGACCATAAAAGCTAGTTAATTAAAAACAAATTGTAGTTCACTACTGCTGTGAGATCAGTCTCATAATAGCAAACACTTCCTCCCCTCCCCAGGCTATTATGAGGCCATAAAATTACATATCCACATGCTCTTCTGAAATCCAGAGGAAGACAAACAAATGATGAAAAACAAAGAGGAAAAACAGCAAAAAGGAATGTCAACTACAAGAGTCTTGGGTCAGAGACATCTGAGCCAGTGAGGGTATCGTGTTGACAGCAGCATGACAGCTGAAGTAAAGCTACGGTGAAGAGAGGAAAGACCGACAGTAAGTCAAACAGGAAAAGGAAACATGAGTATCACAGGCTTTGACAGCAGGGGAGTTTGTTGCCCCTCTGCCCGTCCATGGTTTGGGGGGACGCTTATGTCCACTACGTTGTTGCCCCGGAGAGTCGTCGTGTGCAGAACTTTCTGATATTTGCTTTTGAGATACAATGCGGTAGATTTCTGTGAGAGAAAACAGCAACGGTTCAGCAAAATGAAGAGTCACGCAACCTTGAACATTCATGGTGAGGTGCATGTTATATTTAACAGTTTATCAGTTCTCTTACCAGTCAGAATGTTCTTAAAGGCCTCTTCTACATTAGTAGAGTCCAAGGCTGAGGTTTCAATAAATGACAGAGTGTTCTTTTCTGAGGATGAGAAAAAGAAAGAAATGTAAATGTTAACAAGGAACAGCTTAGATAATCATTTTCAAGGTTAAATGCACACTCTTTAAGTAAGAGGTTTAAGTAAGTGCTTAAACTAAAGTGTTTTTTTGTTATTTTATTTCTTACAGAATTCCCCTTTAGTCGACTCCATTTCTAATGCAGTGTTGTTGTTTACCTGCAAAGGCTCGAGCCTCATCAGTGGGCACTGCCCTGAGGTGGCGGAGGTCGCTCTTGTTTCCAAACCAGCATGATGACGATGTTGTTGTCAGCGTGGTCCCTCAGCTCCTTCAGCCAGCGTTCGACATTCTCATACGTCAGGTGCTTGGCGATGTCGTAAACCAGAGGGCCCCGACTGCACCCCGGTAATAACTGGTGACAGCAGAAAACCAGGTGAGTACATCAACTCTACTGTTTTTTCCTGCAGCACAATAAGTTGATCAATATACACCTGCTTACACAGAGATAAAACAACAAACTCACGCTGAGGTGATTGCTCTGTAGCGTTCCTGTCCAGCTGTGTCCCAGATTTGAGCCTTTATCGTCTTGCCGTCCACCTGGATGCTGCGGGTGGCAAACTCCACCCCGATGGTGCTCTTGCTCTCCAGATTGAACTCATTTCTTGTGAAGCGGGACAGCAGGTTACTCTTCCCCACTCCAGAGTCTCCAATTAGTACGACTGCAACCAAAACACACACCCACAAAAACATTACAACAGCAGCTTTGCTGTCAGTCTGACAAACTGTTAAAGATGAGTGATCATGCTGGGGCTGAGCTTGTAGCTTTTCTTATCCACACTTATCCACATTGTTCAGAGTCAGTAAGTGCGACACTGCTAAGCTTCAGTCCAGCCTCTGACAATTTAACTCATTGGAGGCAACCTCTGTAGATTACAAACCAAAAACTACACACACAGTACAGCAGAGTGTGTACTTAGTGCTTCAGAAATTACAGCAACATCCTAGTTTTCAGTTCAGTTCCTATTCACAGACTTCATTTTTTGGGTTGGCATTATTGTATTGAATAATAACGTCTCTGTCCTGTTCAATAAGAAGGGTTGACCAGATCAGAGCTAGTCCCCTGTTTCTTATGCAAGCTGTTCATCACCGTACTTTGGTCCTACACCTACCCACCACTTCTGTTTATGTTATAAGATTAATTTCCCACTGGGACTAATTATGTCTATCTATCGATCATTCTGTCAGCACTGTGGAAATATACTCATTAAAGGTGAACAGTAAGTGGTCAGCAGCACAGAGAAATTAGGGGTTGTGTTCGTAGTTTGACAACTTAGCTGAGTAGCCTCAGCTTTGATGGCTCTTAAAGTGAAGCGCTGTAAATATATATGACTTCTGTCAGAGAGCAGACGTTGACCATCTTGTAGTTTCAAGTTAACGTCTGGTCGTTAGGGATTGTTTTTTAACGAGGCCAGGCAGCTTTCATGTTAGCATGCTAGGCACTTAGCTGCTTATTTCACTACCGTTAGCGTACTAATTCAAGAGAGTTGAACGCCACTAATGGACTAGCTGGTTGATTTGCGAGGATAATGCGTAAACTACTGAGCAGGCATTGCTTTGGTATTACACACTGCTGGATGAACTTGTAATAGGCAAACAGTGGCTACAGAATTCGTTCGACAGTCAACACCTATCATGTTGTCGTTTACCACTTTGCTACTAGCAGAGCTAACTTTAGCATTAACGCTGGCTTAGTTGACTTCCTCAGTTCCTACTGCTGTCATCGAAGTGTAATAAAGAGGACGAACACGCTGTCATTCATCCACCTTTAAAGAAGAAGTTACCTTTGAACAAGTAGTCGTATTCATCATCTCGGGTTCCCATTTCGCGACACTAGTTTTTGTACTTTTTAAAGTACTTTCCCACTAAACAACAACAACCCTCTGCACCGGCAGCTAGTAGGCACCGCCTTCAAGGAAGGGAACGAGCACGTGAGTTCAGGAACGTCGATTTGGACCAATTGGAACAGTTATCTTATTGATTGACACATAAATAAACCAATAATCTGCTTTCATTGAAAAATGCCTACCAATCATCATGCAGAGCAGAGAACACGGCGAGGTAGTACACCCTTTGTTCTCCAAACTTTGACGCCCTATGTCTCCTTGTTGATTGAGCAACATTCATGTGACATATGTATTTTCAACTATGCAGACTGTTTCACAGTGTCTACTGAGAGAAGAGAACACCAGAATCAGTGCACTAAATATTTATTTTAGTTGCATTTTCTTTTATATTTTACCCAGTGGCCTACAGCATGTCCACTCTTAGAAAAAAAGGTTATATTATTTTGGAAGGCCTATGTGAAAATAAACAAAACTATACTATGTATGAATTGGTCTTTCTCAGTGTATATCAAAACCAAGCAACATAGATGAACATATTACCTAGACTGTTTTCAATTTCTCTGTGTTTCTTAAATTACAAGGTAAATTGGAGAGATTCTTCCTCTGGTGTTCTGGTTGTCTGGGTTTAATTTCTACTGGTAGAAATGGACATTTGATTATCTCTATCATTTTGCATCTGCAAACCTCAACAGCTACTGCATCCCAAATCCAAGGTCAGTGAAACAAATATCTCATTTCCATTTCAGATTAGATGTGTGATGATTTAAATGAGGAATAAGTAAAAATGTAACATGACATTACCTCCATGGACAACAATTCATAGAACTGCTTTATTTTGTATTCATTCTGATTGAGTCCAAACACACACATACAGCCATCTATTTATCCTCACGTATAAATAGATGAATATACACAGATATACATAAATACACATTTCTGATATGCATATTCATTTTGAAATCATGCTATGTCTTTGTAAAGGACTCTCCCTATTGGATGAGGGCACACCGCGATTTGAAAACACATACACAACACAGCTGAACAGTTGGAAGAATCCCTATTGATTTGCATGTACAGTAAAACCCACAAATCTTTCCATTTTTGATATCTTACAAAGAAACAGCTGTGGTTTATAGACCATAAATATACAGCAGCTGCATCTCAATAAACACACTGAAGAATATGATACAGTAAATTATGTAGATTGCAATAATTTCTTGCCCAGCAGCAAAAATAAAACCAAATAAAAATAATATTCTCCGATTCAAATGGAAAATATATTTGTATATCTTTATATATGTATTTATAATTTTATGTACACATTCTCAGGAGCACAACTATGAGAAAGAAAATAAATACAACAGCACAAGTGAAAAAAATATAAACGATAGGCCTACATGTAAATTTCCCAATAAGGCAATTAAAATGAACTCAAGAGCTAGACTGTACAAAATATTGCTGCTATGGTCTCCATCTGATGAACAACAGCAAACTGATTACAACTGGCCACTGCACATCATGAAAATGAACAGATTTCTATTTTACAATGTCTGACATTGATGTGTCCTCCCTTACACACAAACACACAAAGAAACATACCAACCAACTGAAGAAACTGTTTCTGAAGTTATATTTAAAAAAACAAATCAGTTTGTTGAACTTTAACTTAAGTCTTAGTCGAGAGTCCTAAGATGTCTGCCACAGAGAGACTACAGTAAACACTAACCCTACAATGACTGTGATTGACTTCACCAACACACACACTTGATAACCCTAAAATAAGTGCTGTCTAAATATCTGCCTGTGTGAGCAGAAAACTCCTAACAACTGAAAAGGTATGATAACGTGATGTCATGTTTATTTGGCCTCTATCACTAGTTCATCTTCAGGTCCTCTTTATATGTGCAAACAACATTCAACCCATTTACAAACTGCTGTGTCGCACCAAGTCATCACTGCAACGCACTGTGGTCATTCAAACATACAGATAACAGGTACGATACTGACTGCAAATACTATAGCTGATGCTCTACATCTACAAACATTTGAAATGTTCAGTCAATGGATTTCTTATTGTGAGGAGGTGAGGGCGACCAGATATAGCAAATGTCACTGATATGCTGATTATTCTTCCACCTAGAAAAAAAAGAGAAAATGTGAAATTTTACTGTTGCAAATGATTTGTGTGCATCTGTCCAAAAATAGGGCAACACTGGAAGACACTGTAATGATGTGAAGATTAGTGACTGACAATGTCTGCTGCCTTAGTGTTGTAATGAATGTCTTCTCTTTTGAAGGCAGTAGCCATAAGCCTCAGCAGTTTCCACAAGAGCTGTAGTGAAAAAAGTAGTAACACTGAATTTACACAACAAATGTGAAGTAAAATCAAACTGAGAAACTACTAACAAGCTGCAGTGATGAAATTATCAAAACAAAAATTAAAGTTCTTTGGATGTAAATTAAAAAAAAGTTAAAAGTACCAGTAACAGTAAAGATTAGAATAAACTACAAACAGACAAAATAAATTAAAGTTCACAGGAGTAAAACAGCTGAAGAAATGTTCAGAAATTTAAAAAAGTTGCAAAAAAACCCATCTGATATAAATTATTATGCTATGAAGTCAACAACTTCTAATCACTGTATATATTCACTAAATGAAATGATGACTTTTAATTCTTTCCTAGATAAACTTAACTGCATATTTTCACTACTGGAAATGTGAGGCTGACATATTGATTGGTCAAACAATGGTTATCACTGTAACTCCAGTTCTATGAGCACAAGCACAGCCCTCCAACACCACAGGCCTGACCACTCACTCCTCTGTGAGTGCACTGAAATCTGCATGTGGTGTACTGTGTGTAAAGCCAGTACTAAGGATGGTTGGTGGGCTTTTTCCTGATTGGTTGAAACCAGGACATGCAAGTTTCAGTAGAGTTGCGAAGTGGGAGGAGCTACCTCAGGAAGTCCTGGCTCCAGAAGTTAAAGTGACTCACAGTTGGAGCTCTTCCACGGCTGGGATGGACATGAAACTGTCCTGGCTGAATCATCAGTACAAAATATGAACAACTGTGTTAGAAAATATCAGATATCATATTCTTTGATAAAAAGTCAAAGGTACAAGTTAGTGTACATAGAAACGGTAAAATCAGAGGTTAAGTATGACTGGGCTAAAAATGACCTTACATGTGCTGCTAATGGCAGCGAGAAGCTAAAGATTATGGGGTCAACAAAGCTGACAACACAATCTACAGGTTAAATAAATTAATTTTCAGATTTTGGATCAATTCTGGGTAAAATTGAGCAACTATATGTTTTCTTCAACTGCAATGACACAGTGTTTTGAATTTGATACAGCTCTGTCATCTTTTTTGTGAGGCACCAGAGGCTCAACTAGTGAAAAATGTGAAAACTGTGAGTTTACAGTAGCCAGCAGCTTCCCTTTCACTTCACAACTCTATGTGCTGCTCTGCAGAGCGAGTGGAAAAGCCAGTTTAGAGCCTGTTGGAGGGCTGTGCTTGTGTGAAAAAGAACAGGTACTATTGTCTGTCATGTATGTCAAACATATAAGACTACAGCCTTATACGCACTATGTCACATACACATATTCATTAAATTGATATAGTTTCCATTTGTTAAGGGTGAAAGGCAGGGATGGTAGGAGATCAGTGATGTCATCACTGTCAGGATTTTTTTTTCCTCCTCTGGTATTCAGTCACTTTCTCCCTCGGTGTGTTCAGTTTCTGTATGCGTGTTTAAAATCCTGGTTCAGACAGAGATCCTGCTGCTACTGCTGAGGTCTGGACTTCAGACTGATGAGTCCTCTCCACTGAGACGTTCGCTCCTCTCTGCCGGAGAACACGGTTTACTATTGGAGACACACACAGTGAATGTATTAGTGCGCACAGCATACACACACTGATTTCCACAGGGTGTAAAATGTGTATCTTCTCATGCATTACTTGTTAATGACAGAGAAAATACTTAGATATTAATCAATGTGAATTTATAAAAGGAAGTGGAAGAAGGAAAACAGAACGGTAAAGCAAAGAGAAACCTCGTAAACACACTAAACACCCATGTGTACCTGAAAACAGGAAAGGTAAAGATATACAGCATTCATGTGTCACACAATTAAGTGACAACAGAGAGAGGGTTTTTACACAGCCCACAGTTTGTGTACCCTGTGGGCTACAGCAGTCTGACTGGAGTCTGCTCACATTAACCCCACATCTTATAAAGATTTAGTGGAATATCTTGGATCAACTGATGCTGTAACATAATGAGCCAGCATGAAATATTTTAATTGATCTGTATTTTCTACATTATTCTAATGCAGCTTTAAGTAAATCATGCATTTTAGCTCACTGGGCTGGACATGATTAATAACAGCAGAGAGGGAAATGTTTCAAAGAAGTGGCCCGCGGTGTGGGATTATTATAAACTGGTAAATGAAACATCCCATTCATTTATGGGTATCACATGTTTTTAAGTTTGGAAGACATTTTAAATGTATTTTTTAAAAACATGTTTTAACAAAACCCTGATTAGGACATCTCTAGTGTAATATGTCTTGTGTGAGGAGAAAATTAAAAACAAAATGAGTTGAGAAAAATCAGTGGTTGATGACTCCTTATCAGAGCATGGCTTACAGTGCAGTAAATGCTGCTACACTGAACAAAGAAGACAGGTAGCCTGCCAAGGACAATCTCATTTAAAACTTCTAATGGAAAACAGCCAGAGCCAAGTGAGGTAATTTCCATTTTGAGTTTTTATGACTTTAATCGTCTAACTTATCAGATTTACCGACCAGGCAGATAGCTCTGTCTGATGTGAGAACATTTGATTTATATTTCAACACTGAAAATAAACTCCTGACTCAAAACCGCTCCAAGTAAACTCAAAATATCAAAAGTACATGAATTCAATATATTATTCGATTTTTTAAAAACTCATCTACATTGCTTTACACTGAGGAAAGCAAACAGGACATGCTGGTGAGCATGCTCTGTAAAATGTGACTCCTCTGTAGGTTTAACGCACACAGTCTAGTTGTGAACATCTTGCGGCATGAGCTGTGGGAGTCTGGTGATGCATGAGTGTAATGACCTCCCACAGGCCGATGAAGAAACATGCTGTAGTAAACTCTGAGCAGGTTGTTGTTGGAGGGAACATAGGATGGCTGACTGTGGACTAAATGGTCATGCAGGCAGCCACTGACCATTTCCTCCCACATTTCAATGAGGAATGAATGCAGTAATGTGGGGGTGGGTTTCTGGACACAGACTGAGCCTATTCTTGGCGTTGCAATAGACTTTGGGACCTGAGAAACTTTGTCTACATTTACTGTAAAAACTTCTTACACAAGTTACAACTCATCCTTTTTTTATCACCGATGAACAATCACCACCAAACACGACATGATCTAGGACTGATTTTAGTCCTTGTCTAAGGGATTTCCCTTTACTGTATATTTTAATCTCACTTACTGTCTCTCTTTCCCAATCCCCATCTGGCAGGGCCTTAGACTCTGAGCCATAGTGTAGCGGAGAGTACACCCAGGTCCTGTCCTCTGGAGGCTGTTTTTACACACCCACCACAGCAGAGGGGGCCAGAGGGACAGAGGAAAGGCCAGATGCACAGAGACAAGCAGCAGGGGCAGGCAGGAGAGAAAGACACAGGAGATCACAGGAGAAGAGAGGACAAGACAGGAAATGAAAATTAGGGATGCATAAAGGAGGAAATGTTGCTGAGACACATCGGAAAGTGTGAATCTGACATACAGAGTAAATGTTAAAAGTCTTTAAAAGGATGTGCTAATCCTTTCAGCAGTTAGCAGATTTGAACATAGATGTAAATATTAGCAAATAACTGGCTGTACTGGTAAAGAGGAGTGCTGTTAATATGATGATGGATCTTACTGAATCATGTGTCTTAATGTTTTGCCCTGTTTGGGCTAGCTCCTGGGAGGCAAAGTGAAATGTACAGAGCGAGGGATGAGTCGCTGCATCAGCCAAACAGGGAGGATGAGGGGAGCGGGAATTAGGAGGTTGGAATGGGAAGAAAGCCAGGATGCCAGGACAGTCAGACACAGAAAGCATCCTCGGTCAAAGCAAAACACAAGAGCAGGATGTATTTTTTTTCCTTTCCAACAAACAAAAGTGCTCTTTCCATAGAGTCTCTGAAAGTTTCAGTTGGCTCCTTGTCACTGTAGGTACCAGCGCTTTAAGAGAGGGAAGCAAGCAGCTGCAGCACAGTATGTTGGCCATGGTGACGGAGGTGGTGTGGATTGGTGTCACACACACACACACACTCACACACTCACTCACTATACATAAATATATATACACACATCCACTCCAAGGTCAGCACACTGGCGTTAACACACTATCCACACGGGTGTAAAGAGGGATAAGGTGGGCTGTCAGTGAGTGAGGAAACAAATTTAAAAGGTGATCAAGGTGATTCAAGAGTAAAAGAAAGACAGACAAATAAGAGCCTTCCTGTCTTTTGTTTATCCACCTCCCGTGCTTCATTGTCTCCACTATGGGGAGTGTAGGCATTTTTTTTTTTAGTTTCAACGCAATCACAAAAACACCTGCAGTGGATAAATCACGCACATCATGACAAGCTGCAGCTCCTCGGATAAACTCCAAAATCTTGTTTCCTCTCAACACTGTCATCAAGCAACGTACACAGGACTAATCTATCCTAACGCCAGGACAGCGGCCACTTATCCTACAAGCTCACTTCTCACTTACTGGCCAACTGGACTGGCACTTCCTCCTCCTTTGTCGGAGAGGAGAGACCACCCAGGTCCTCCCATCAGGAAACTGACAACAACAGGGGAACATATCACATGAGACAAACAAAAAGAAATATGACAAATAGAGATGAGGGACAGAGGACTGATGAAAGGTGAAATAACACAATGTAAAAAGGGAAACATGCTGAGGTGAAAATGGAAAAGATTGTTCTGGACGTGTGTAACCCAGCAGAGATACACTGGATGAGTCAGTGGTGACAGATAGATTCTCAAGTCTGGTAGCCGCTCTGCTTTCACCCCCCCACCCCCTTCCACACAACTCGCTACCATCACACCACTTTCATTACACCTTGTGACGACAATCACAGGACTGAGAAAGAGGGAGAGGTGGAGGAAAGATTCAGGACTGGATGGAAGAGGGGAAGGTGAGAACTATTTAAGAGATCATGTCGAGTGAGAGAAAAGAGCAGAGGAGGAAAGAGAGCAGACAAAAGGAGAAAAACAATCAGATGTGGTACAGAGGTGAAGGAGAACAGAGCAGGAATCATGAAAAGTGAATGTGGAGGCTGTTGATAGTGGCTGAATAATTCAGACAGGAGCCACTCTGAGGTTCCTGTGAAGTGACCACACAGACACATGCCTGTCTCTTGAGCAATCCCTCCAATCTCACAGCTAAATGATGTTCTGTGTTTTCCCCAAGGAGCAACACGATCTCAAATGCTGCCATCTCTTGTATCAAAATTTCCTGCCGCTCTCTTCCACACTGGCTGTATAATTTAAAGGCTTAAAAAACACTGTCCTTTAACATCAACTGGTTGTACCTGCTGTTTGTTTGTACACTGAACAGAGGCCGATGGGAGAATAATTTTGTGTTGTATAAAAATGTACGCTCTCAGACAAATGCAAGTTGCAAGGACTGAAATCTGATTTATTTTGATTCTCTATTGCCATCAAAGTCCACTGAGGACATATTATTCATTATACAACTAAACTCAGTCTTCAGTGAGTGTTTGCAGTGCTGGTGTAATTTTCTCTCAGCTGCAATAGACTTTATGTATAAGCAGCACTTACGCCAGCAATGGATTTTTGTCTGAGAAAATATTTCCACTCCTCCACAATACACAATGATAAAGATTTTAACAAGCTAAGAAATTGTTACTGATCGCTGAAACTCCTGAAAAATAAGAAAAAATTTCAGTAACACAGGAGCGATAACAATGAAATTTATGTCCAGTGGCTCTTGCTGTTCTCTCTGAGTGGTGTGAACCGACACCTGAAGCATTTATCAACGGAAAAAGCGGGCTGAGTGATCGTGTCGAAACCTGATTTGTGTGGGATGTCATAGAGGAGAAGTGATGACGATGGCAGAGGCAGCAGAAACAGACAGGGAGCGTAAAGGATGATCAAATGACGAGTCAGCTGACTGAGCTGCTAAATGACCAAACGGAGTAAGATGGTTGAGATGCTGACAGTTTAAATGTACCTGTCCATAACCCATATACAACATATGTGTGACGGTCACAGTTGGGTTTGGATATTTGAGAGTGCGTTAACTGCAGACTCCCTAGAGGCCACTTGTGACCGCACTGTCTGTGGCGTGTTTCTGTGTAGTTACACTTCGGGACGTGCACAGTGTAACATCGCCTCACGCAGCACTACAGACCCCCTGCTGCTGTGCACAGAGAGAGTATCTCCTCCTTTTGAAGCATGAACTGGGCAGAAGCCAGAGCCCGTTAGCTGAGAGGGCTGTTAAATAACTGAGAGAGCTTGCTGACTAACCTGTTGGCCATTAGGAATTTCTCATGCCACATTAGAGGGTGTTTGATTCCTGATAGGGGACACCCAGTAGGAGAGTAGCCAGGTGGGAACATTTCTATCTGTAACTGTGATCAGTGGCTTCACTCTCCATGCTCCACCTGACGCTCATACATTCATTTATAGCTGTGCTTTTGGGCACATTTACACCTGCCAGCACAACACTATCTGATGGTAGTCGGTTGATTTTAGTAGGATTCTCCTGTGGACTGAACACACGCAAACTGCAAAAGCTTTAGCTGTTATTTCCACAAATGTGAGTGTGTCTGAGGCTTTGTTGAAGATCATATTAGACAGGAACAGCAAAGTGATGGTGCACATGCTATTATCACTTTGCAAACACTCCAAACCAGAGTGCACACTGCAATACATTGTTTAAAGGAATAATTTGACACTTGCTTTCTTGCTGAGAGTTGGATGAGAAGGTCGATACCGCTCTCATGTCTCTACAGCAAATATGAAGCCACAGCCAGCAGTTAGCTTAACTTAGCATAAAGACTGGAAGTAGTTATTGATCTTCTCGCTTAACTCCCAGCAAGAAGCATATTTAAGCGTATTACCCAAAATGTCAAACATGTCCTTTAACTGAATGCACCACACACGTCAAGCAGTAACAGCACACGCTTATATTCCCATACCAGCCTGAGTCTCCACCTGCTTTTTGTGGTCCTTGTGTCAACGCCTCTGTAGGAGAGCATCATACAGCTCAGTCCAGTGTCTATATAACCATTAATACATTGATCCTGATCCTGGGATGATCTGATGGCTAAATAAAAATATGAAACTCAAAAAGATGAGAAGTGACAAGGGCTAGTCATAGTCTGAGACGAGTTTACTTTCATCTTCACAGGAACAATTTCTAAAAGCATCTGAAAGTATATAAATGTGTGAACATGTGTGAGGACACGTGTGGAAGGGGTTTTACTTACAAAGTAGATATCTGTGATTGGCACGTCATCGTCGTCATCAACTGAAGCCTGGCTGGTGCAGCCTGAACCTGACACCTGACTGGCCCTGTCCGCCTCCACCATCACCAACTTGGGACTGGATGGGGCTTCCTCGGCTGCCCCGGGAGAGGAGGGAGCAACTTGGGCAGCAGAGGATGCGGCTGCTTCAGGTATTGACGAACAGCTGGAGGGTGCTGCGGCAGCGGCATCAGGAGCCTCGGCACTGGCTACTTCCTGAACCTCCCTGTGGAAAAGGTGAAAAGGTGTGGGACTGTTGAAGGTCTGACGCTTTGGGCTGCCCCTAAGATAAAACTGAGACAACTGATGATTCCTGATGATTTCTGGAGTTATACATATGATTTCTACATAGGTTTATGGAAGTTTATTCATGGTGGACAACAGAGATAATTATATTTTTGGAAAGTGTAGGTCACACTGAATCTAAAAATCAGTGTATCATGTCTGTGCATTCAGTCTGAACTGAATTAAGAAAAAGGAATATGACTTTTGAGTGTAGATGCAACTGTATGCAAATGGTTTTGAAGTATCTTTATTGCCTCCATGAGCTGTGCATTGCAGCCAATGCTGCTGCACCTGTCCCTTTTGCCTAGCGCAGTGTCCTTGCGCCTTTCCCTCAGGTGCACCGCCCCCCGCCCTTCAATTCTCCCATGCACCCTGAAGGAAACCTGTTTTGTTTTTAATAAAAATATGACAAAAACTCATTATAACAAAGGGTCCACGTAGTTTAGGAACAAAAAAAAACAACCTGGTGACACACACACAGCAGTTGCAGACATTAAGAGCCTTTAATTGGGGCACTTGTCAAAAGCCACTTTTCCTGCAGCAGGCCTCAGAAACAGGACTAAGCTATTAGAGTAAGCCGGCTCTGACTAAAATTCAACAGCTATGTGTGTGTGCGTGCGTGGGTGTTTGTGGTTTAGCTGCTTAAGCTCAAAGATTTGCCAGCTGGCTGTGTGTTGCCACAATCCTTCATTGTTCCTGGCCAGATCATCAACTATTAGGAAGGATTTAGTCACATCCACATTGCTTTCTCAGCTTCTGTGTTTAGGTTAACTCCACCAGAGGAAAAGCCCGTCTGCTGGCTGCTGAGGCAAAAAGGCCGAGTTGGCATCTCAAAGAGGGAACTGATTGGCTGAATAAATGGGGGGTGGGGTGGTGGTGGTGGTGGTGGTGGTAGTTGCCATGCAGAAAGTCTCTTCCATCCCATCTCTCATTTCTGCTGGATATATCTTTATAAAACTGTACATATATCTTTGTCTCTCTGTATATTAGACTCCCCATCTTTCATTGCTGATGCTGTCTTTGATTTTTTTCTCTTTTGCAACTCTTTGTTTCCTCAGATTGACTGTTTTTCTCTAACTCCCAGTCTCTCTTCACACCGCACTTTTTTCTACAACCAATCAATTGTCCCATTCCCTTTTCTCTGCTTCATCTCACCTCTCCAACCAGCTCCACAGCTGCAGGTGAGTTGAGTCAGATCGCTCAGATGGTTAATCTAGTCGCCTGTCGCTATCTCAGCTGCTCTCTCCGCCCACCTCCCTCCTCCCTGCCAGCTCCTTCCAGACCCCCAGGCCATATGTCTAGCCACTGCTTTCTGAGCATCAGACCCAATTATTCAGTTGGCTTCCCCCAGCAACCACACCCTGATCCTCGCTGACCTAACCCCAGCTGAAATGGAAGCCACACTGCCATTGCATTGCATCAACTCTGTTACAGTACTGTCCAGAATGTATTTCATATAATTTACACATGATGTTGTGTTTTTAAAGTTTTTCTTTTTCTGATGCAGTTTCAATTTCATATAAGACGAAAACTGGTAAATGTGTAGTAATAAAAACAGTTAAAATATGCAAAGTGTTGGGTCATCTGGGCTTTATGGGGGCAGCCTCAGGCCTGCAGGCTTCCTGCCCCACTACCCTACTTCTACTGGCTGGTTCCCCCATGTCACAGTCTCCTTCAGCCCCTTGTTTGCCCCCCCACCCCACAAAAAAACAACATGCACACACTACACAAATTAAAATGCATGTGCACTCTCTCATAACCTCATTACTGGGTGCTTGTCCCATGCAGTGCCTGCAGCATTTATCTGGAGACCCCAGAGCTTAATAAACAATTGGGTCAAGCTGCTTCCAGTGTTCATCTGTGTGCCATGTTAAAACCTGTGTGTGTGTGTGTGTGTGTGAGAGAGAGAGAGAGAGACAGGTGAGGTGTGCTAATCTAACAGCTGGCTGAGTGCAGGTGAGACAAGGGCAGCAGGTTATTTATATTGCTGCATCAAACTGAGTCATATTGATGATTGGGGTCATGGAGGACTCACGGCACTCTACAGCTTACCTGCTCTCTATCAGGGTCACGTCTAACCAGAGTCTATGTTATGGTTTGGGTTAGTTTGTCTTTGTGTTGTGTTCTTTCTCTCTGTTCCCCCTTCCCTTTTTTCTGTTTGGTTGCAGAGCTGGTGTGTTGCTAGGGGTGTGGCTGTCTCCTCCTGCTGGCTGATTACACACACCTGTTTCCACTCCGCTCGTTCTCCCTTCGCCTTCTTAAGCCCGGCCTTCACCCCAGTCCTTTGCCAGAGTATTCCTTGCTGTATCCTGTGTGCAAGCTCTCAGCGCTACCTGCGTTTGGATTCTCCTGTTCTCTGTGGCTACCTGTGTTCTCCAGTGGCAGCGTTTTCTGTTCCTCGTGTCTTCAGTACTTTCTATAGTCAGCCAGTCGCCTGCCACGCTGCCTGCCTATTGTTCCTGTGTTTTCATCAGTGCCTTATTAAAGAGCCATCTGTTGGTACTTACCTGTGTGTGTTCTCTGCATTGGGGTCCTATACTAGAGTTCATAACAGTCTATGACAGAGCTGTTGTCACTGGTTAAGGTGAAATGAGTACAGAGCTGTTTGTGTCACTTGCTGACATTATGGAAAGCTGCAGTGTTTGAGACAAAGCTAAATATGATGAAATTCTTTTATATTTTTTTTCTTGTGAAATAGATAGATACTTTCACATCTTCAGTTTTAGAAAAATCCAACAAATGTAACAATTGTGACTCCAAAAGTCACATTTGAACTGTTCAAAAGTCTTACCATGTGAAGGTCATAACCTGTGACAAAGGGTTTTGACTGGTAATTCCATAAAAGCATAAAACATAGTTCACACTGTGCAATGCTAATACACTGGGGTAATAAGGCAGAGCATCAAGACTTCACTGATGATGTTGTCAGGTGTTACTGCCCACAGCTGACAGTCAATTAGTCACTGACTCCATGATTTCATAGTTTATGTTGGGAATGTTTCATTAAACCTAGTGATATTTTGAATACATAGGTTACAGTTGTGTATTTATGACTACATGGCATGTTGGACCATAGAACGGGGAGGTTATTACATTGTTGGGAAACTATATCTTCTCTGCAGAGAGTTTTTTGTTGTGTTGTTGTTTTATGTACCTGGTTTCAGGTGAAGGCTGGGGAACAGAGATGGTGGGTTCACTGTCATGTCTCTTCAACTCCACCTCCACTGTGATGGTCTGCTGATCCTCCTCACGCACACGCAGCTCCTCCTGGGTTCTGAACACAAACAAACACACGTGAAAAAATACACAGAGCCACATCTTAGCGACAGGAAGAATGGGTCTACTCATGAACACAACGACCGACAGGCTGACCTCCCACCACACCCTGCAATGTGTAATGCTGTGAAAGCATGAAGCTGGTGAAGCTCAAAACATTCTAAAAACAGCAGTTAATCCTGTTTAAAAAGGTTTATGAAGACAGAGTAACATTCATGGTCCTGACTCACCTCCCGTCGTGGCTGAGAGACTGGGTGTGCCTCCTGGAGACAGAGGACACAGTGTCAGTACAAGCTGCATTTGAGAACTGCAGCAGCTAGCTAACATGCAGCATATTAGGTGTGGCTCTTAAAACATTTACATGAGTAACCACTGATGCAATTATGTGAATTTTCTCTGTTAAATTCGTGACTTTAGGATTTTAGGCAGATTAACCCAACAACAGAGCGATGAGCTACTGTGGAAACGAGACCTATCAACACAAAATTGCTTTGGGAGCAACGGGGCTCAGATTGATTGTACATCGTTCACACTGGTCCTGAACACAGGTACACCGCAGGGTTGTGTGCACAGCCCAGCCCTCTTCACGCTGTTCTCACATGACTGTCTCGCCATTCACTCCACAAACATGGTTGTGAAGTTTGCGGACGACACCACCGTGATGGATCTCATATCGGACAATGATGAGACCCACTACAGAGAGGAGATCCAGCACCTGACACAATGGTGCTCAGCCAACAACCTCGTCCTGAACACCAGCAAGACCAAGGAGGTCATTGTGGATTACAGGAGTTCCAGGAAGACAGAACACGCTCCTCTTCTCATACACAGGGAGGCGGTGGAGCGTGTGGATAACATCAAGTTTCTGGGTATCCATATCACATCTGATCTGACTTGGTCTCTGAACACATCCCACCTGGTGAAGAAAGCCCAACAAAGGCTCTTCTTCCTCGGGAGGTTGAAACAGGTGGGACTCTCCTCTCGGGCCGCTCGCAAACGTCTACAGAGCCACAATAGAGAGCATCCTCTGTCTCAGTGTGACAGTGTGGTACGGCAGCTGCACGGCACAGGACAGAAAGGACTTGACCCAGGTGAGCAGCACAAGGGATTGCAGGATGTCCCAGATCTGGCCTCAATATACACTGACTGGGTCCAGAAGGAGGTTAGATGTATTGCTGCAAATCCCACCCACCCGGGCAACGGACTGTTTGTACCACTTCCTTCCAGAAGATGGTACAGAAACATAAAACACACACACACCACTCCCCTCCTGTAGACACACACACACAGACCACTGGACCCCTGCAGGCACACACACACACTCACTCAGGCCACTGTGCTGCACTTTCTTACATTCCTCTGCTGCTAGCCACTGCACATATTATTTTATCTTATTTTATTATCTTTTACAAATATGTGTAGTGTGTCTATAGTGTGTTTATAGTTGGTTTTTCTGTTTCTGTTTGTGTATCTTAAAGTATTGACTTGACTTCTCTTGACTTGACTTGTGTCTTCTTCAAAGCCAAAAGCTACCAACAAAATTTTGTTATGTGCAAGCATAATGACAATAAAGAATTCTTGATTCTTGACTGAAATGGTTCCAGTGTTTTTACCTGTAGCGGGGGTGCTCTGCTGTGTCAGATGGGGATCTCTCAGGGATAGACAGAGAAGTAGTAGAAGACAGAGTTGTGGCGATTGATGCTGTGGTGGCTTCTTCAAATGATGGAGGAGTACATGGAAGAAGATCTGGTCGCCCTGGAGGAGACCAAACAAACAAAGGTTATTATTTATCTTTTGAGAAAGTTGGTGTCTGTTAATTTTATTTCCTTGAGTACTTTGTCTCTTATGTCTTCTGAAGTGCTGTTATGCTTGTGTAGCCTTTTGTTTCCCATGGCAACAGCTACAGTATAAGCATGCATGACCAAGAGCTGGAAAGATCAGAAGTGTTACAGTTTTCAAAAGAAGTCATGTGGACAGAATCTGCACTTTTTCTGAATGTGAACTCTACTATATTTTACTCTGAGATGCAGTGAACTGTACAGAGACAAACAGCTAGGTTCTTTGAGAGTCCAAACTCTCTAAACACAGATCCCCCACAGTGACTGTGGATGGTAAAATCTGAATCCGTGATTGGCCTCTGTTCCTATCATCCATGTCTGGTTATCTCACTGTATTGTAACACTGTGTTATTTACCCTCATCCTCCAGTGTTGGGAAGCTGCGAGCTCCTCTCAGGTCGTAGATGTTCTCGTCCCTCTCAGAGGGCAGCTGGCTGGCTGACCAGGCTGCGCCAGGACCAGCGCACTTAGGCACCATCAACGATACACGACCCTTCTTGGATGGAGATGACTTCAGAGCTGAGAGACAAAACGCATTCACACATTAGCTTGGGGAAAACACATGTGATGTAGTATGTCGTGCTGTCAGACGGAAAGGTCTACTCTGATTAAACCTTTTCTCCAGCGAGACCCTTCTCTAGCAGATGTTTGTTGGAGCTCATTCTGGGGTATGTAGGAAATCAGTTTTTTTTGCAGTGAATTTTTTGCTTGTGTGAAAATCCTTATAAAGTGATGCAAAAGGAAGCTGCACAAGGATCAGACTGATGTAGCTCTCTCACATGACACAAAGCAGCACCTAATAAGGCAGTTAGCTACTGTCTCTGATCTTCCTGTCAAACCTCAGCAGTAAAAGAGACAAAAGTCTGGCATCTGATATTTGCGTCTGTGGCTCTTCCCACACAGCTCTGTTTGACTATGTAAGGCAGTGTCTAGATGTAAATTTAACTCACAGGAACTCTTCTTGAAAACCGTGCTGCTCATGAACTTGAAGAACCTATCGGCATAGAAGCCGGGCCGGTGGACTGATACAGTGTCCTGAGGAGAGACAGAAACAGAGAGATTAATGAAGTGGTGCATGGATAAAACGATCAAACCAGTGCTTACAGTAGATTAACTGTCTATTAGTCCCTTAATGTCCCATTTCAGTAATTACTTTCTCTGGGTCAACCCAACAGATAACAACACACACAAAAAGACAAATGACAGACAGAAACACCGTCAGACGAAGCTACAGACACGTCTCTTCATTATTTATGTTGCAGCAGACGGGAGATCACACTGCCGGCAGACTGACAGATGACACTTGGTGTTTGGTTCAGACTGAAAGAGGAAGGGAGGGATGGAGGACAAGAAATGAAGCCTCTCCTCCCTACACGGTTATTATTAGCTTTGTGCTTCAGCATCACTGCAGTTCACTATGAGTAACATCTCTGAAGACATTCACATAACTGAGCAAACTGTATGTAACACAGAGGGGAGTGTGGAGTATCCACCATCATCATCAGCAGCAGTAGTGATGCACAGGAGGTTGTTGGGGGGGGTCACTTGCTCTCCCACACATATCTTGAGTATGAGTGTGTCTCAGAATGGGAGGGAGGAGTGAGTAAGTTGGAGAGGGAGTCTGGGTGGAGGGAATGATATGGTTGATTCTGTCCTGAGAGCAGATTGGTGATGATGTACTAAAAGTGGATGAAGAGATGTGAGGTGCTTTGGAGCTGAGGGATCTGGAGGTGATTGAGCAGAGAGACTAAGAGCTCTCATTCCATCCCTGAGTGTAGACAGTGTCAAACAATGTACGTACAAAAATCTAATTTGTTGGCATTGTCAGTGTGTGAAAGCTTGGAAGAAATAAATATAACAAATAAGGTTGGGGTAGGTTGGTGTTTTATATCATACTCCACAGAAACCCTGAACCTCTCTTGCAAGGATCATACTTCTCTAGTTCAAGAGATTTTTCTGCCACCATTTTGCTTACTTGCTTTGACAGCTTTAGCTACAGTTATTCAAGTGTCCCCTCGTGTTTTCTGCTGTAAATCATGCAGTCTCACTTGAGTCACTAAGTGATATATTATACCAAATTCCCGCTGAGATCAGACCTGGCAGCACACAAAAGGAAATGCTGTGTGTAGGCTGGTCAGAGCTGCCAATCTTCATAGCACTGGTCTTGTTTGTTTATGGAAATAAACGTATGTCTCTAAATTACTGTGCTCACAATTTGTTTAGATTAAAATAGTCCATGTTGCACACACTTTTAAATCAAATAAAATAGTAAAACTGTAGGTGAGTGTACAATTGATTCTGCTTCACACAACACTGTGTTTCTCTTTGTTGCTTCAATAAAGGCTGCCTCTTCCTGAAGGTGATTTATTGCGTGCAAAGCTCAGTAATGGCTAATCTTCATGACAATGACAGAAAACAATGAGGATGAACTTATATGGAGTACACAGCAATATTAAAATATTTGGTCTATAAAAGACAGCTGTGGCTGTAGATGATAGGCATATAATTAAAATTTGAGTAATCCATAGCTCTGCCTAAAGCTGCCTTAAAATAAGCTCTGATGCACACAGACACACAGTGACTTCTTCAACAACTGTGTGAGGAGAGAGAGAAGGTGGAGCGACTGGACCAGAGGAATATTCACAGGTTTGCAAGGTGAAAGACAGTGAGGTGGACAGATGAGATAGGAGATGAGATGTCAGAGATGAAAATCCACACAGACACACTCCTTCTCCAAACCAGTAAAGTTTGCCAGACTTGAAACTAATAAAAGTCCTTATACACACAAAGATCTGAAACCAAATGGGGCTAAATGCAACTGCTGCTCCTCTGTGTACTGTCCCAGAGGAGGGCCAGACATGTCGTGAATAATGTCTGAATAATATGATAATAAAACATAAAATAATATTCACAGAGTTGAGGCAAAAAGACTTCTGTTACCTGATAAGACAAGAGTTAATATGTTTTTGCTGACCTTTTCTCCATATAATACTGGCTGGCTGTGTACAGAACTATTACAAACTCACCCCATCATGAACCAAAGCCTTCCACGTGTGCTCCAGTTTCTTGATTAGCCTGCAGAAGCAAAGATGAGCACAGTTTAACAAAGTGATGGTAAACATGTCTTATATATTAGGGTCATGGGCAAATAAATTTAAGCAACTTGCTTGTGGGCTGTGAACCTTAAATGTGCTGCCTGATGTGATTATGGTGTTTCAGTGTGTGCATAAAAATATGTCTGCTGCAGTTAAAGGTACAGAATGTGGCCTCCATCTCATGTCATACTGTAGGACATAAAACTGAGTGTCTGTAATCACGTGGTTACTGCGATGATCACCTGTAGGACTGCAGGATGTCGATGATTCCAATGTAGAGAAGAAGTCTCTCTCCCTTTCCATTGACAGCTGGGATACCGCCCATCCTTTAATGAGAAGGAAAAATAAAACGCTAATGTTAAGTTTATCAGTCACAGCAGACCTGAGTAGAACAAAAATGAGCTGCTTCAGCTGTGGTCTATGAATTGATAAGAGATCCCGTGAGTCATTCATCTATCTGTCTATATCTGATCATCAAAACCAGAGCTCAGATACTCAGGCAGGTTTTCACCAGATTCCACACAGTGATGATTACCAGTGTGCTGGAGATTGTTTTTACACCTTTGAGTGGTATCAAAACACTACTATTATTCACTTTTAACTAAATTCTTTAAGCCAGTGTGTCCCACATTTTGTTGTTGGGACCCTCAGTAACATGTGACAGTACAATATGATATCATAATACACAAATTATTAAACAACATTTATTTAAAAATGAATTTTTGTTTATTAGAAATGCATTGCTACATTTATACTAAATGGATTCTTAGCTTACAGTGAGCAATGTTTAATGTAGTCTTATTAAGAAACTGACATCTTTTGAATGCATTTAATATGTAATATTAAATTAAATTTCTGCAGTGCCAATTTGTATTTGGATGCAACTGTTATACACTAACCACTTCTTTCAGACAACGTCAAGTAAAAGCTGTGCAGGAAAAAGAGGTCTTTTATTATGAAGCAGCTATGGGAAGTGTTCAACATTTCTGACATTTAAAGCATTATTTTGAAAACATTTTCCTGCTCAGGTTCATTTCTGCCTTCCTAAAAGATCTTTCTCCAACAACTCATTGTCCTGTTAAGCAAACATCATATTCAGGGTCCTGCGGCGCTCAATTCTTGATCCAGTCCTTTTGTCACTTTAAGTGTTCGCCTTTGACCAGATAATCCATAATCTCATAACCACACAGTGTCCCTCTGCACTGTGAAGCTGCTGATACTCAGCTCTACTGCATCCTCTAAACTGCTGACAGAAAATCTGATACAATTTGATTTGGCCTCCACACTGAGATGTGGTTTTTAACGGGAATCTGACATATGACAATCTGGTTGTAAAGTCTGTGCATTTCTATTTCTTTCAACTGAAATGCAAACTCAGAATTAAGGAGTTTCTATGAAATTTTCTTCATACCTACCACAGAAAAATTCTGTCTTAATTTTATAGCTAGCAGGTTTTGCAGGGAGCTGTACTGCTGAACTTTTAATCCACACTGAACCCAAGCACAGTTGGAGATCCTCTGGCTTGACACTACAGACTGTTGATGGGCAAATCTTGGGCAAGTTTGTTATCAAGGTCGCTTAAATATGGGGGACCCTGCTTCAGTATCACCTTTGAAAACTTTTATAAAAATTTCATAGTTTCCATTCAGCAATATAGCTTCATTTTATGTTTGGTAATTTTTCACTTTTTTGACAAAATGTCCTGTAAAAAAAAAAAGAAAAAGAAAGTGTGCTCTCTTACACTAAAAATTACAGATTCTCTGACTGAATATTAAAATGCCTACAAATGTTAATTGTTTGCTTCTGAAATACTGTGTGGGAGTTGCAGCACTAAAAGCAGTTGAGTAAGTTCCAACCAAAAAAGGTTTATCATTGTTAATTGGTTTTCCTCTGTGTTTATTATTATCAATATGTGCCAGAAGTCACATTTATCACCGAGCTCTACTGCCAACATCCTCTTGTCTCTCTGGCTAAACTCACGTGTCATCAGTGTCGATGGACCCTCCGCAGGCTGCTCCTCCCTGGATGGACTCCATGGCTGTGGAGTACAGGGCCTTCTGCTGGGCCACGGGCCTCTTCTCATCGCTGCCGCCCTGGGAGCCCTCCATCTGCCTCTCCCTCTCTGCCTGGTCCATGTTGTGAACCCCGAGCAGCAGGCTGTAGTCCATAATCTTAAAGCTTTCCAACACCTGAGCAGAGGACACATACAGACAGGTGTAAGTGTGCAGTGATTGACAGACGTGTGCATGAACCTGGATGAAAGCTTTTATCTAGAGTGCATAACAGCGTCAGCACCAGAGGGGCCAGAAGACGTCAGCACCATACACATAAACAATGTATAAGAGAGCAAGTGTGGATGCATACACTCTCCCCTAAGCACAGGCCCTATAAATGTAAACGTGAGGTGGTGATTTACAAGGGGAGGCCTGCAACAGGCCAGACACCTTGTTAAACCTCTTGCTCATAAAAAAAACTCTAATTTATAGTGAGGGATCCTGGGAATGCCAAACACTATCATAAATAGCCTTTTCTCTCTCTGCCTGCTTCTCTCCCATCCATGATCGTCTTTTATTGACCAGGGCACCATCAGTATCCTGGCTTTTCCAACTCTGCTCCATTTCCTTTTGCAGGCTTTACTCTATGTCTCTTTATCTATCTCTTTCTCTCTGGGACACTACATTATGGCACCACTTTAATCCTCCCTCCTACCCTCCCTCTCACTGTTACTGCCTAGAATCTACTCCCTCTCTCTGGAGACTCTTGATCCGTCAGAATCAGCAAACCACACTCGCCATCCTGTCATGTCTCTCTCTGGCCTATCTCAACAGAAAAATGTAGATGGAGCGAGTGAAGGGTCTTTGTATTCTCTCCCGTTTTCCTCTCCCTTCCCCTTTCTTACCAGGCAGTCTCTCTGTAGGGTCTTGACTAACGCGTTGTAAGTGTCCTGGTCCAGCATCAGTCCATCCTGCAAGTCTTGCATGAAGTCCAGGTCTTTGAAAGTGGGCCTGGCCTTCTCCCTCTCCTTCTTGGACGCTCGCCTCTTGTAGGTGGAGCCCTTCAGGTCATACTTGAGGTGCATGCGAACTACGCGTGGAAGGACGTTGTTCATCACCACCACGCGGATGTTTTTCCCGCCTGACTGGACACAGTAGAGGCCAAAAAACTTGGGCAGCAAAGTGCGAGGGTTCTGATTCAAGTTCTGGAGGAGTCCAAGAAGAGAGGGAGAAAACAAAAGATCATTGAAGGTCTCATAAACTGGTTGCTGTGCTTTGAAAGGATGTTGAGGAAAGGACTATACATTGGGGGGGTGATTTAAATGTTGACTGGGACACCACACAATCTATTATCACATTTTACAAGAGAGAAAGATGTGCCATAGAAATTGTTCTTGACACTTTGCTGGATCTGAGAGGCTGAGATTTTGATAATTAATGTATGTGGGAAAATGAAAATGGAAAAACAGTACAACACAATACCGAGGAACTAAAGTTAACTACATAAAAGAGGCATTATTCAATTCATGGGATCAGGGATAAAAAATACATGAGCAGTAGGATAGGTGATACAGTACGTGTTCTGCAAACAGTGATGTATTAACAATACACGATTCTCAGTGTACACACACTTTGGCTACAGTCACACATTTGTCATCTGATCACACCAGAGTGCATTACATAACAGAGAACGAACACAAATAAAGATTTTTCTCCCTGTGCTTTGATGCATGAAAGTGGACAGACTAAAACTGTGATTACAATTCTGCCTAGTCTGGTTATAATCAAGCCACAGTAGAAGCAGCCACAATAAAGAGACGGATGGAGGATTAAGAAATGGGGAGTTAGCATAACCACCCTGTGTTCAACTCAATTTGAAATAAGGAGGTTTTATTTCAGCCTCATGGAACATAACCTTTAAAAACATCTATATTTACAGCCTCCTTTTCTATTTCTCTCAGATCATACACTGGACAAATTCAACTTTTCAGCTCTAATCTGAGCACAGACAGACCTTTTTTACTTTCATAACAAGTAAGCAGTAGTAGTTACTGTAGATCTCATTTGCCTTGTCAGCTTTAACCTTGTGAATCACCTTCTCCTTCAGAGATATAGAACTCATTTTCCCCAGGTTGAAGAATTAATCTTTAAACCCATATTAGCAACACAAATCATCCAAGTTCATAATCCAGGGCCCACTTAAATATTCTTTTAGCTTGTTTGTTATCATCTATATTGGTTAACGTGTGCGATTAGCATGACGATAATTGTTAATCGTAACAAATTTAACATAGACAAGTATTTTAAGTACTTAGAGAAGTACCATTTTTGCTATTTTTAACATGACTCCAACTTTATTCCACACAGGCTCTCCATCACCAATCTATGCTAAATATTTCAGTGGTCAATCCACACAAATGAGGTTAGTCGGGCTGTGTGCTCAGTTAAAAACCTGCTTTGACCTTGGGACCTGAGCCAGCTCAGTCCCATTAGAGAAATGAGAGCAGAGAGGAAAAGAGAGAGTCATATAGTGATAACGCACAACAGCCAGCAGTACAAGTAACTACAAGAGGAGGAAGAAAGAGGAGGGGCAGAGGAGAAGAGAGGGATAAATGTGGAAGTGTAGCTAAAAGGCTCAGTACTTGAGGATGACCTTCAGCTGAGAGATGCTGGTAGAGAGAGCAACAAAATGATCCAGAGAAAGAGAGTGAGAGAGAGAGAGAGAGAGAAAGAGCATTGTCTGCCGTCAGCCACACACGACCCTTCTGTCAATGTTAAGAGGGCAGAACAGTGACGAGCCAACAACACAGACACGTGAGGGGAGAGAGGAGAGAGGGATGTGGAACAAATATGAGCATGAAGGGAAGCAGGGGAGAGAGTGGATTAAAAGACGGGGCAGAGTGAGAGATAAAAGAAAATAAATTACACCGGAGAGTGTCGCAGCGGCAGGGAGAGTGATAAGACATTAAAATGTGAGAGAGGATGGAAAGACCAGGCATAGAATAGATGGGGAAAATACACAGAAGGAAAAGAGTCGGTTACATCACTGTATGCTGCCCAGAGCGAGACTCCTCTGCCTGCCCACTACCATCAGCCAGTCAGCTGTGGAAGACGTGGAGCTCCACCAATGACTGCCTGCATGTTGTCTGTGTGTTATCTGTTTTTCCAGTTACTTTATTTTATTAATCACATCTCGAGGTCTGTGAGTCTATATATTTGTGTCTGTCTACGCTATGTTTTTGCGCTTTTCAGTCAGTCTTGTTTCCTTGTTACACCCGCTCTGATCTCAGGCTGTATGCATCCTACATGAGCCTGAATCTCTCTACTTTCATTACGCCTCTTTCTCGTACCAATTACACCTGCGAAAAAGCTTCGGAGCACAACCAAAATGATGGAAAAGGTCACGGCAAATGAGCTGAGCCTTTAATGTCCCTAAATGTTTAAATGAATTCCTGCAGTGGTCTTTGGCCACGGCTGGCGGCGCATGAATAAACACAAGGCTGAGGGGGCCGTGAACCTGGAGGCTGGATTGGTAGCATGGACATACATGGAGCTGTTGCTGGTTGACTTCGTTCAGAATGAGCCTGCAGACTTTAGAGGAAGTGGGGTGAATAGGAGGGGAGGATACTGTTGGTGCAAAGTCATGCTCTGTTAGGCTTAAGTACAGTACATCCGGCTACTGAAATACACTGGCCAGTCTCTTATGAAACCCGCATGGCCCGAGGTTTCAGTTGGAGATGATAGAGCTGTTATGTCTGCTTTATATGAAAAGGATGTCACGCTTGGAAGAGAGATTTCCAGGCTTACATAAACCTGAGATCTGAAAAATATGACTCAAAATAAGAACATAAGGGGAAGTTGGCATTTAAATTAAAGTCTGAGTGTCGTGTGTGTGTGTGCAGTGGCCTCTTCAGACCAAGATATATGAATACTGACAGGCTCCTCCACCTCTTGTACAGTGTGCATCAATCTGTGTTCACACATGTTCATGTCTCTTGATAACTGGATAGT
>NW_026116466.1:0-26232 GCF_001640805.2 Lates calcarifer
TAAGTGGCTATTAGAAAGCACTTTACGTGGTGCAGCACTGATACCGTGAATGCTAACTCAATTATCTGTTCCACACAGTGCACGGAGCTGCAGTGCTACATCCAGCCTCTGTCGTCTATCCTGCGGGGCCTGAGATCAGGCAGGTACTCTGAACGTAAGTGTCTAATCCTGGCTTTCACTGTCCCCTCCTGCTCTGCTCCACAGCTCACAGGCGGGTTTGTTAAATGAACACATTCTGTGCAGCAGATCACACTGCTGTAATAAACACATCATGTTGGGATAGCTGACTCAGAGTGGGGTGATTATAAAGGCGCCTTGCTGTTTCTCCTGAATCAGACTGGGCTCAGACAGCATGGGTTAACACAGAATATTTTTAGCAGTGTGCTGAAGTCAGTTGGTCGGTCAGTCAGATTTTTGTCCAAAGAGAATATTTTCAATAAATATTGGATGAAATGCCGTGAAATTTGATCCATATATTTATTGGTCCAGAGAGAATCAATCCAGATAATTTGGCAATCCTCAGCAGTGGAGTGGCCTCCCAAAACCAGAAGTTAGGACCACTGATGTAGCGCCACCAACATTTCCTCCAACATTTCAGTCTGTTTGTTTGTTCAGCCTCAGCTCTACTTTGAGATAAATGTTTAAGGAACCGTTGATAGGCTGGGAAGTCTGTCTGTTCACTGTCTTCCCAAGAGACAGTCCCATGTCTGAGGATTAAGTATTGAGCCAGAGTCAGGATGTGGTTAGCTTAGCATAAAGACTGGAAGCAGAGGGAAACAACTAGCCCGGCTCATTGAACAGCATGCAGCTCATAACGCACAAATTGTCACTTTAGTATCTCTAACAAATGAGATTTGTGTGAATTAATGAGCTTTAGAGGCTAGCTTTTTCCACTCTTTATGCTAAGCTAAGCTAACTACCTCCACTGGTGTGCCCCAGTGGTGTCTGCACATGTCCAACATTATAGAATATCTAATTACAACAGAGGATTCATTAGAAAACAGTTTGATGATGATGCTAATTGTATATTCCTTTTGTTCACCAGTGAATCAAAAGATCTTCTCTTTTGATGAATACGTGAAATATTGAATATATTGAGACTGAATGTCCAGAGTAAAACAGCAGGGCACAGTGCACACTGAAAATCACAGTGTTGGAACAAATAAAAAGGATCAAAGCTATCATGAGTCATTGAACATCCTTTTAAACGAAGACTGCTTCAGAGCTGAAAGACTGGATCAAAGGCACGATGTTGTGCAAGTAATTTAGGTGAGATATGGACTTAAGCTGTTTGCACACAAATACTCCTGTGTCTCATGTAAGGGCAGCAAAGTAGCTCCACAACTTTTCACTCTTTTCTTTGGAGGGCATGAGATATTTTGTCAAATAAACAACGACACAAAATAAAACCGTGATCATTGTAAACATGTTTTCTAACATTAAATCAAGCTATGGTTGTATCATCTCATAAAAAAGAAGAAAGATTTAACAGAGTTACCAGCTGTGTTTGGATTCCATGTTTTTATGTTTGTGAGCTCTTAATTCAACCTCAACAAGATTTTTAGCTTTATTTTAAGCCAACATTTGCTACTTTTGATGCTGTACATGAGAGCCAGTTGAACATTTTGAAGGTTTAGACTGTTGGTCAGGTGAAAGAAGATGTTTGAATGATTTTAACAGGCATTTTTCACTATTTTAGATAAAACGATTAAGAAAATCATTGTCAGATTAATTGATAATGAAAATAATTGTTGCAGCTGTACTAATTAGCAGTAAACAAAGTAGAGCAGAGGCTGATGGGACTTCCATTAGCTCAGTGGTTAGATTCAGTGGTCTGCCTCCTTTCCTCATGCTCATTAAAGATTTCTCTCTCTTTTCTCCTGCAGGTCTCAGCAGTTTCCAAGAGAGCGTCGCAATGGACCGTATCCAGAGAATACTGGGGGTCCTTCAGAATCCACTAATGGGGTAAATACTTCAGAATATATTTCGACATCTGCTGGTCGTCTTTGTTTCCTCTGCTTTCTGTTTTATTTTTTGTCCAAAGCAGCCTGATCAGATAGAAATGATGATCGCAGCCACATGTCAGATAAACAGGAGTTAAAACCATTAGAGGCTGAGTGAATACAGTCAGGAATGTTTGTCAGATAAAATAGTTGTGGATGCACGTATGGTCACACTTTATAGTATGTATGAATGTATCTTAACATAGTAAATACATTTATACAGTAATTACTTTACAAGAACTTTTCCTAAATGAAACACTGTATAATACTGACACAACTGGGATTTCTAAACCTCACTTTGATGATTTTTAAACTGTTGTAGTTTTTCCTTTTTACTTAAAGCAAAACCAAACTTCTTCAGTGCATCATTTTTTGCTTTTTTTTTTTTTTTACAATTAACTTAAAATTTTATCATAAAGCCTAACAGCACACCTCAGAGTTTCTCTAAACTCAGTTCACAATTATCAGCACTATATAAGAGTGAAGGGAGTGTAATCTTCAATAATGTCAATCTGATGAGAAACAATAGGAAACAAGAGGAAGAAACTGATCAAACATTTGATTCCAACTTTCAGAACTTGACAGTTGTTGATGCTCAGTTTTAATTAATAATTAAGTACTGGGCCTGTATACACAAAGCATTTTATCTAACCACTAAGAGTGCTCCTTTATTCGCACTAAAAGTTTCTAACTACACAAAGCTGTTAGACCAACCTTTACTGAGCCTAATTATGACAAATGAAATAATAATGGATCAGGAGCATTTTCTGTATATTGGTGTGATAGAAACAGGACAATCAAATTTCACAATAAACACATTCATTTGATTCCCAGCGGAGATGAAATCTAACTGATTGTGTTGTTTCAGTGGGTTGGAGATGTTAGTGCATCACAGTTATTATAATTGAGGCAGTGTCTTTTAAGTAATTCAGCATCATTTAAGGTTTCTAAAACAGTGTGACATGAAAGCAGCTACTTTTATGATTCTTTGTGAGTTTGGAGTCCTCTCCACTACTTTTAACCTCACAGACTCAGGTGCTACTTTTAGTGCTAAGTGACTACTCATAGTCAAAAAAAAATAACTAGAAGTCCTAAAGTTGGGACTGGAGTTTCATGTGAATTGGCAAGTCAGGAGTTACTTTTTAGTCTTAAGATGCTTTGTGAACATTGGCACAGATGTTTGATCATGCTAGTCCACAGTCACTGACATAAAATGACTCTATCTTTACGACTTGGAAAAACAAAACCTTAATCTCTCATAAGATTTAACTGTAACAAGTGTGTTTTTGTTTTCATTCCAACATTAATAATTTGAATTACAAACTTTCAGACATTAAACCAAATATATTTGGTGTTGTTGAGAAGACAGATTTCACTCAGACTAACTTATTCTTCCCTGCATCGTATATTCTTCCTGGACTTTCTTCGACCCTCCAGTAACGTCACAGACATGAAATACGGCTGATAAACTTCAAACAGGCTGAATACACAAATGTTAGGAGGCTGTTTCCAGCCGCTCTTGATCATCAGTAAAGCTTGTCTCAGTCTTTGATGCCTAATGGGTGGAGTCCTATATGAGGCGACGTGACGTTTGTTTGACAATCGCAGGAAAACATTTGAAGGTCATTTTACACACTTGTCTGTGATTTACAGCTCGTACGACTCTATCAGGACTGAACAGACTGAGCTCTCTGCAACCACCTGCTTCTCTGTGTAGATTAAAACAAATGAGGGGAATTATTTGTAAAGAATATCGAAGCTCTGAACTTTAGCAGTTCCTAAACTCTTTAATTCTCTGCTTGTCTCTTTACATTTTGAATAAAAGAGTCTGATGGAAACTGGATTTTTGAGGCTGAGAGGGATATTGATATTTAAGTATAATAATAATAATAGTTTTAATTTTATTTAAACACATAAGATGAACAAACATTTTGTGACCAAGACTTTGGTATATCTTAGCTGAATATTAGACTTAATTATTGCATATTACAGTTACAAAATATAAGACATCAGTTATTTAAATTTAAATGATTTAAAATCTAATAAAAAAAGTTCAACGTCTTAACTTATCTATGTAGCTCAAAGACAGGCGATGATGGATGATAGAATAAATATTGCTTTCACAGTTTTTTGACAGAGCAGCATCCAGTAGAAAAGGTCCAGTAATGGTGTAACTCTATCACTCATAGTCAGTCTGGCTCTGCACACCAGGCCAGTTGCTGCATGAATGTCAGTTTCTGTTGTTGGAAATGAGTTTTCAGATGCTGTTGAATGATCCAGCAGTAGGTCAACTGTTCCCTTTGTTGGCCGAGAGGCTGACCTGCTTTCTTTGACCAAAACAGAGCTCATACTGTAATGTAAAGTTTTCACAGTTTCTCTTAGTTTGACACATAAATTTGACATGTGGGCTGTGAAATGAAAGTCTATGTTTAACACAGTGCGTCGGAGCCGACCACACATGGAGCACCGCCGTGTAGGTGGCATTAAATCTGTCCCAGTAATGTCTGATTTAACACACATAACGTCCTGCGGTGTGGGGAAAATATTTAAGTCATCCGCCACCGGAACAATTGGATGTTTTTTTAGGCTCCAGTGTTTCACATTTGGTAGAATAAATGGCTGGGTATGTCAACACAGGCAGCAAAACATGGCAGCAAATGCAGTGATGTTGGCAGAGAGGAGGCCGTAAAAATCAAAGTTAGTTGAGACACTAACAACAGTAAAGCCTACATAGTTAGTCAGGACTGAGACGTATCTGCTGCTGATTTCTGAGTTCATGAAAAGAGATGATTTAAATGAGTTGAACATGAAGGCCTCCAGGCTGTTTTTCTCTTTCTGTCAGTGATGAAATACATCTCAGTTCCCCACTTGTCTGTCCACAGTGATGTTCAGTGTGTAATAAAACCTCCCTCTGTTAAACATGTTTTTATTGTAGAGCTGAATCACCTCCTCTCTGCACTTGTGAGGCTGTAATGGATTCTCTTATTATTATTGTGAGGTGATTCACTGACGGTAAAAGAATCTAAACGTCTAAATACTGTTCTGAAGTAAGATGATCTTTAGAAAGAGTCTTTTACTTTTGTAAAGTTTTGAGTACTTCTACACTGTAGTATTGCTACTTTTACTTAAGATGAGACACTACAGGCAAGAGATTTGAGATTTTGGGCTATTTTGCTTCCACAACAGGTTTTCTTTCAGACTAGTGGAAAGAAAACATCCAAATTAAACATTTTATTTAGTTTATTTCACTAGTCAAGTCATTTTTATTTATACAGCGCCAATTCACAATTCACAATTCACTACATTTTGTCTATTTACATCTGTAAATTTCAAGGCTGGTACCTCAAAATGTGTTTTTTCCCAGAAATCTCCACTTCAGCAGCACTTCCATACTTTACCAAACTTTCCAGTTTTATTCCTCGCTATATTCTGAGAGGTTTTTTAGAGTTGTTTTTAGAGTTGTTTGTTCATCAGTCATATCCTGATTTATTTTAACATTTTATCGCCAAAAAATAGTGTAAATGCTTTAAAAAAAAATGCTTGTTGACAGTATTTTCTGGTTTAAGGAGTGATAAAACGAGATCTCTAAAATCCCCTCTGTAGAAACCTCTGGCTCTGTCAACGAAATGAAACAAGAATTTTGAATCTTTATTTCAGATTTTTGCATTTTAATTGTCACAAAAAACTGTAATACATAGAAGAGCTGTCTGAAGTTTCATGGTTATATCGGTTAAAGTTTTACCGTCTTCACCTTAGTGTCTTGTCCTCAGTAAAGGATCTGAGTTCTTCTTCCTCCAACCGTTGGAATGTATGACGCGGTGTAGATGTTTATTTTTGTCACTGAGGTGTTTAGTGTGACGTCGAACAGCGTGGTGTGTGTGCGTGTGTGCGCGTGTGAGACTCTGTCCTGGCTGAAGTCGTTCTTTTTTTTTTAACTCCATCTCATGGCTGTGAGCAGAGGGGTGGAGCTGCTCCGGGGCTTATTGCTCTATTTATAGCCTGTGAATGGAACGAGGGCCTTCCCCCGCTGCCACGTGTGGGCTGCAGCCTGCCTGCATGTGCGCGCGCGCACGCGTGCGAAGGAGCGCCGCAGCACCAGCAGCTCGCCGCGGTCACATTTCTCATGTGGAACTGAACATGCTCCACTTGTATTTCCTCCATACACGTAATCATGTGACGCTCGTATGTGGATGTGCGCTCAGATAGCATCACACGCGAAGACAGAGGAATGCGCGCGCGCGCGCGCGCACACACACACAGATCAGCCTCACACTCACCCCATCGCAGCCTTTTCATTTATTCAGTCTTTGCACTATTTCGTGTTGTCCGCCAATCAGATAAAGGCAGAGCGCTGAATGTGTTGGCAGAGGCTTTATGAGGCTTATGTAATGGCCATTGGCGAGACATCCCTAAGCCATCTGAGCTGCAGGGCGGCTCGACTCTGACTCTGTAATCTGCAGCTGAAAAACTCCTCTGCTGTAAAACTGTCACAGTCTGAGGAAACAAATGACTTCACCTCATCCTGTCAGCAGCACTGTACTCACATACTGTACTTAAATACAGTAGTTTTGACGTACTGTTGTACTTTATAGTTCACTACATTTCAAATGTATCTATTGTTTTTTTTACAGGTGTAGTTTTTATCTAAAATATATAAAGCACACTGCTCCAAATCTGCTTCTTATATTTTATAATAACAACATGTGAACACTGTGACAGTGTGAGAAGTGTCTGGTCTGCAGATAATTTCACTTGTTTTAGGAAAAGGTTTTTAAGACTGGTGGTGCTGCCACTTTTACTTCACTAAAGAGTCTGAATACTTAGAATAATACTGTTTTTGTCTCTCTCTCTTGTAGTGGACGTTTCCTCAACATTATCCTGAAAATAGAAGAAATGCTTCAAACTTGGTTTCCTCATATCAAACCAGATCTGCCCCAGACAGACAGCAGCACTCCAGCTAAGAAGCAGAAGGTAAATACGTTTATATAAGGATTAATCTATCAAATCAGTCATTTACAGCAACAATCGAGATCATCTTTAATCAATCATTTGAGCAGCATCTACACAGAAATTCAGTCCAGCTTCTTAAATGTGAATATTTCTCTTAAATGAATCAATAATGAAAACAGTCATAAGATGCAGCTGTAAAAAATAACAGAGAGAAATATCCTGCACGCTCAGAAGTAAATGTGCTGTTTATGGAGATAGAGGGTCTGAATTCTTGGTATTGTGGCTGTGATGGTAGGAAGAGAACCGTGAATCAGATTATGTAACAGAATCCTGGAAGAGGACCCTGAAGATATTAATGTATTTTTACTGGAGATGATTTTCACAAGACTCAGACTCTGATGGATAAATCCACAACTGGAAACTATGAAGCTGAATTTAATGGAGCATGTAGTAGAAGGATTTTGCAGAACAGAAACATCTACAAACTGAGCGCATTGTTCTCGTCACAGAACTACTTCAGAGAAATGGCTTTCTTCTCCTTTTAAGAGCAACATGTTTTGCTGTTTTCAGTTTCACAGCTTTAGCTAAAAATCATTAAAAACCAATCTGTTGTTTCTTTCCTGCGAATAATTTGCATGTCAACAACAGAACGCAAACATTATGTGGTGAAAAGCGATGTAATTTTTCCCAGCGCTTTCACATCACAAATAATCAACCAGTCCCAGACTGCCAGAGGCTTCTCTGGGTCAATCCTCTGCCTCCTCAGATGAAGCGATAGCATCACCAGCAGGACCTAAAACTGTCAAACACTGACATCTTGAAACGTCCTGAAGCTGCCGTGGTGGAGCTTCAGCTCTCGTATAGTCAGTGTTTCTCATTGCTTATTAGGCATAGTGAGTAAAGGCCTTAAGTATGTGGTGTGGATTTGGGACACGCTTGTAGTTTATGAGTGACGCCTAACAGCCACTACAACAGCACAACACAGACAGACAGAGAATCATGGGAGATGTGGTTTGTTTAATTTATGCAGCTGCAGTAGTTTGAGAACAAAGCAACTGTAGTGTTGAGAAAAGATGGTGACACTGAGACTGATATGATCTTCCTTCCTTCCTTCCTTCCTCCGGCAGCATCATAGCCGTGCCTCCCCTCCTCCACCCTGTCCAGCGTCTCTCTGCTCCTCAGACGTGGAGCCGGCGGCCTCTCATTTCTCCTCTCACCTCAAATGGCTTCACATCGACTCCTTGAAAACTCCCGAATCAACGTTCGGCCAGCCCACCGCCTCCGCCGCCTCCCCTGCACCCTCTCGCTGCAGCCAGGAAGTGACCCAAGACAACGCCGTCTCCTCCAGCACTGACTCGCACACCCTGCGCCGCCTCAGTGCTAACCCCCGCCCGAGACAGGAGCCGCTGCCCTTCAAGATCAGCTCACCGTGTCTGGAGAGACTCCTGCAGGCGAAGGACAGCATCATCACTCCCAGGACTGTGGGAAACGGAGGTTGGTTGTCGTAGCTTCCCCACAGAGGACAGTTAATGGGCTGTGGGGAAATCAGTGGCTGATCTGAGGACAGATCTGTGTGAGACAGGATGTCCTCATTCATTCCACAGAGCCTGAAAATACTAAAAGGCCTTAAAACAAAGCATGTTTCAAAATCTTTTTTTTTTTTTTTTTTTTTTAAATCTACAGCTGAGATGAGAGTGACACCAAAATACCAGATGGCTTTTTGGTTTAAGTGAGTGCTGACTGTGGTCGCCTGTGAGAGGAAATGTGGAGCTCTAGGCTGAGTTTTAGTGAAAAAAACTTGTAGTTTGACTTGGACGGATGTCATCCGCAAATGAGTCCAAAGGTTAAAACAATGTTGGCAGAGGGAGATTCATACTGAGATAGATTCCCTCAACACAAGATTGAACAAATAAGGCAGCAACTCTGAGCTCGTCTGAAAACACAGACATGATCATATTTATGGAGCAAAAATATGAATGAATGCACATTACATTTGACAAAATGGAGACTTCTTGGTTGTCATTCCTGAATACTTTGACTGTTACCTTGTTTGCTTCTCTTTAGATTCTCTGATGATTCCTCTACCTCATGCTGATACCATGTCACAGTCTGACCGAGTCAGAGACGACTTGTGAAGCGTTGTTGTTAAAAAAAAAAAACATCTCAAACTTTAAATTATTTTTTACAGGCCCAAAATATATCACAACATGTATCCAAAGTCTTTTTTATTATAATTTTCTTCAAATTATTAACTTAAACAACAGCATGTGATATAACAGCCACTGAAAGTTGACTACGATAGTACTGAATTTGTCGCCCAGCCTCTACTCAGTCTTTACATCCTGGAGAGGTTTTAAATGGTTTTATCAGCCCTGGTAGTTTGTTGAATGATGAGATCCCTAAAATACCCAGGAACTGGGTAAGTTGGCAGATTTTGTTTTTTGTCTTTTCCACCCTGCATGTTTCTGAGTTTCAGGCTGGTGAACGTTAAGGACTTCCAAATTTGGTCGTGAGCGATGACAGTGTCTGTAAAAGTTTCAGTTTCAACACTGATGTGAAACAGAACGATCACAGGGACCCCAGAGGAAATGCAGAAACCAGAATCGCCACAGTTTAAAGACAGGTTTGGCTTTTTTTTCAAGTTTATCTTAAAACTAGACTTCTAAAACCAAGACACAAAAGTCCACAGTCACGTGTTGCAAGCTCGTCTGCACAGGAAGAGTTAAAGCCGCGTTTTTCAGTCATCTTGTGCATCTGACCAAACAGATTTGCTCCTATGCCGAGAAATGTTTGTTACTGCTCTCAGTACTGAGTCAATAGCTCTGTGTTTAAATACTGTGGTAGACTACCGACACCTTTCTGAGTGTGACGTACAAATCGTGACATGGGGTGGTCATATGATTTCTGGTGTGCTGAAACAGCTTGCTGCGATAACTTCAAACATGCACAACTAAAGTGACGGTGTGAAGACTGACCACTGCCAGAACATGGGTGACCTACACTCACCACTGTACCTGAATGCACCTTGTGTAGATGCAGACTGAGGAATGAAGCAGCTGCCGGCATCGTGCTTTCACTGCTCAGCCTGTTGGAGACGCTGTTAGGTCTAATTAGAATTTTTTAAAAGTGACACCAACTAACAGTGAGCAGTAAATCAACGTACGTGACACAAGTAAAACTGCAAACCTGTCCTTTAACCAACAGCTTCTTGCCAACACGATCAGACAGCGTGAACGTACTGCTTTGACATGTACATAGTTTGTTTTTTTTTCCACTATTTACCCCCCCCTAAAATAATATGGCCTTTGTGCTATTTTGTACTTCTGAAATAAATGTGATATCTGCTTTCTGAAAGGAAATGTTTGTTTGTCTCACTTTAATTTAAACACCAAACCACAGCAGCGGAACAACAAATCAGTTATGCAGCATTTATTGTTGTTGTTGTTGTTTTTTCTGAATGCTTTGGGAAACTCGGCATAGGCAATGAAAACAATAAATATGGATATTATGCAAAACATTTTCCTAATGAAGCATTTTACACAATGTACAATGATCTTTTTTCTTCCTCCACCACTCGCCTGAATATTCTATACACATTTCCAAACAAACATTACCTCCATGCAGAAACCCAGAAAATGGGATGTGGAGTAGTGGGGGGAGGGGGAGAAAAGAAAAGAGAGAGAGAGAAAAAAAAAAACTAATACTAAATGCACTTCTTGTGTGGATTTTTGTGTCATTAAAAACTGCTAATAAACCACAAGGAGAAATGAAAATCTGTGCTGCTTAAAGTACATAAAATGTAAAAAGTGGCCCATTTTGCTCCGGAGTTTCTTACAACTGATGCAGTGATGACGATACATCTGTGTTTGTGTGTGTGTGAGGTGTTTGAATAAGACAGTCCGTGCCCGGTCATTCCTGGGACTCTATAATTTTATTCATGTGTGCATGTGTGGAACTAACTGCATCAGTAGTCCGTGTCCGAGCCCTCAGCGTTGTCCACGTTACGGGAGAGCATGTAGTTGTCCATGTCAATAGACCGGCAGTTGTTGATGGCGTAGCGCAGTCTCTCGGCCATGACAGCCTGGCTCGAGTACGGAGGCAGACGCAGCTGGAAAAAACAGGTCTGAGAGGTGGGGAGGCTGTCGTACGGCTGTGGACGACACACACAGAGAAAACAACACTTTCAACACTGAGTACGTCACATTAAAGCAACATTATGCAACTACTCTACCTTCAAATCTCAGCTTCAGAATCACTGTGATTGTTCACTGACTCGTAACAGGGAGAATGGAGCCTCACTGCTCCCTGAACACCTGTTCTTGCTCTGTGTAACTTTAGTGAGCAGGTACGATCTCCCTCTAACTGAGTGACAGTCAGGGGCTAAACTGCTGGAATCAAGAGTAATTCTGAACTGTAGGTCAGTTAAAAAGACTTAGGGAAGCAAGTTGAACAAGACTTTTCAGTGACACACATAACAAAAAAATAAGTATGAGAACCGTAATTCCCGGACTATTGAGCGCACCTGAATATAAGCCGCACACACTAAATTTAAAAAGAAAAATATAATATACAGGCCGCACTTGTCTATAAGCCGCAGGTGTCTAAATGTTTTTGCGGCATGAAGCTCGTTAGCCCATAAAAATCTATAAGTTAGCTGCATCATTGTTTAAGCCGCAAGGTTCAAAGCGTGTGAAAAATGTAGCGGCTTATAGTCGGGAAATTACGGTATAACATTTTGCAAAATGCTTCCACTCACTTTCTTTCCTAGAATTAGAAAAGAGGATTGATTATCACTTCCATGTTTATGTTAAGTACAGCACTAGAGTAAAAAGACTTAGCACCACAAGTTTTCAACTTGGCGAATTGTTTACTAAGACTACAAACATAAATGGTGCTGCTTTTCTTCCTTTGTATCTGCACAAAACCCCCAGCCTGGGCCTTCTATAGAGACAAACACCATTTGATAGTTTATCACCTAAAAAGAGCTGCGAATGTTTGGTAAATAAACTGGAATAACCTTCAAATGTTTGAACAGAATTCCTAAATTGTGATGAAGCTTCATCTCCAACATGATTCTGTACAAAGACCATGATTCACTCACCCTGTCCACCTTCATGATCTGAAACCTCTGAGAGATGTCGGCCGTGTTGGCGGGCAGCCTCGAGCGTCCGGAGACGAAGCGCATGAAGAGGACTCGCTCCTCGTTGGAGAACTCCTCCAGGGTCTGCCAGAACCACTGCACCAGGGAGTGCTGCTCATCCACCTCTCTGTACCGCACCACCTTCTTCAGCACGTCGCAGCAGATCTCGGGCATGCCGCACACCATCTGCTCCAGCTGCTTGGCCGTCAGCAGGGACAGCAGGGGCACCGGCACGATCCACGACATGCCTTCGCGAACCGCCGCCACCTGAGAGGGGGACAGACAGGTGAGGTTTTATGTTTGTAGTGACAGTTGAAGCCAGATGCATTTCTTTGTCACTTTCAAGTCGTGTCCATGATTTTCTTTCAAATGAAATATGCAGAAGCTCAGAGCCTGAAGGAAACTAGAATCACAACCTTGAGGCTGTAGGTCTCTGCCAAACAGCCCAGTTTCAATTAATTAGTGTGTGAACTCTTTGAGTTATGGACAACGTTTAGATTTTTGTGGTCACAGTGACGTTTGACCACCAAAATCTAATCAGTCCATCCATAAAAATCTATTAAAAAATTGACAATTGTCCAAACACTTAAGATGCAGATCTTTCAAAAAGTAACCATAAAACACTCAGACCTGTAGTTATACTCTAACACTCCAGGGTCTGTGCAGGATTCACATCAAATTAAAGTCTTACCTGTCGATCAATTTCATGCAGCCTGTACTCAATAGCTCTTTCCACATACTCCTTCCTGTTGGAGAAAGTGAGAGGGATGCTGTTTCCTCCCGGGATGATGGGCACCATTTTACCATCTGCACTCTGCCCGACAAAGGAATCAAGGGGAATCATCTGAAAAACAACCACAAAGATCATCAGATATTCCGATGTCCAGCGAATGTAACTGTGCATTGTGGGATAATTTATAATAATTGTCTCAATTTTCATTTATATAAAAGGTGATGCAAGCAATCTGTTGTGTATATACATTTATTCAGTGACCTGGCGAGCAACGACAGATTATAAAATCATGGTTAGACATTTGACAGCTCGTCTGGCAGAATTCAAATCAATGCCAATGCAGAAGCAGAAAAGGCGAACAAGGAGGTTCTTTCTCTCTCCCACACTCCCTCCTTTCATGCCAAAGCAGCAGATGCAGCCTCTTCCTCTCCTCCCTCAGCCTGGCTGATGGAGCCAGTCGTGGCAGTGTTGTGGCTCCAAAGCCCCCCACCCCTCTGTCTCCCCTACAAGGCTGGGAGCGGGGCCAAGTCTCCGTCGGGCAGGATATGCTGCATCAACAGCGGCCCTGGCATTCCTGCAGGCCGGGGCTTTACAGTGCAGGGGTTGTGTGAGGTTGTTTGGACAGAAGAGGGGCTCCGGGATATTGTAGCTTTCTGCTGGTCCAGCCAGCCTATCTGTGGCTTTTGGGTGGGGTTCAGAGTAGGGGGGTGGGGGGCGTGTGGTCTGTGTCAGAGTGGCTGTATCAGTGATGGCCGGAATCACAAACATGCTGAGAGTTTTATCAGCCCTAGGAGGGGAACAGAGTGTACCAGAGAGGCAGAGGGGCCTCCGATGAGCTCTGAGTGCTTGTGTTTAAAAAGCTTACCCACAGCCCCTCCAGCAGGGCTTAGATCAAGCCTTCACAATGCTTCAAACTGGTTACAGCCACATTACTGTCACAGTCAGCCAGTTTGGTTCATTAATGTTCAACTGTGTCGCTGTAAACAGGTTTAACCTCCCATAAATCACAGTGCTCACTGTTGGTGTGGTGGCTGTGGTGTGTGACATCATTAGATGTTTGTTTTGGCTAGTGACAACTAAGTCTGGCTATGGGAATAAAAACAGGCTCATGGCTGTTTTAAGTTTGAAGCAGTGTGCTTGTGATTCTGATGAATCAAATGTTCACATGACTGAGGTAAATGTAACATAAACCTGCTGCCCTGTCCTGTCAAAACACTTATCAGTCGTCGCACTTACTAAGATACTGACTTTGAGGATTCTTTGTTGTGTTGTTGGAGCCTGTGTGTAAGCCTAAATGCAGTGTAATGCAGCTTTTGTGTGACTGGTGTTTTGCTGCTAAGCCTTCTGCAGGTGGAATTACGCATGTTAAAAAAAGGTTTCCAATCTGATGAAGCCAAAGAAAAATTTACATTCACCGTTGTAAATCCCGTCACAGTGCGCAGCTGTGATGGTTTCAGAGTTTTCTGTAAATTTCTTTAACAACACACTTGTTTATAGGCACTCCACAGATACTTTAAACCAACATATCTGCCTTGTTATTCTGTAACTAAATCTTCTCAGGGCAGGATGACAGTAAAGTATAGCTGAGGTTTATTAGGGCTGTAACAATTCACCAAATCCACCAAAATGTTTCAGCACTGCGGACTTGAACTAGCTCCTAAAGCTTGGTTTATACTTCTGTGTAGGATTGATGCAGAGCCTACGCCGTGTTGTGAGCATTCATACTTGCGTGCTGCTCTCTCTGTGTTGTTCTGTAATGACACCACCTAAACACTGGGTGGCTGTGGGGTTTCTGTGCTACAGTTACTTTTACTGAAATTACTGCAATGCAGAAAAGAGAGAAGACGGAAGAGGAGACGGTGTCTTCGACCACTGAACTGATTGAGGCAGAGGGACGGTGACTTCTCTGGGTTTGTCTGTCCTCTGAGAGACATGTACGAGCAGACCAACGCGTGGCATGTAGTTACATTTCTAGGGAGCTGCACATCAGGCTACGGCATACGATACAGCGTAGAGTATGAGGCTCTGCTGAACCTACAGCATTGATTCAACACAGAAGCATAAATTGGCCATAACTTTTAGCACAGTTGTGATCACATTACAAAGTTGGAAAACAATAAAATGTATACAAAATATGCCGCTTGCCCTCACATTGAACAGAATAATTATTTTGTGATTTATCTGTGTTGTACTGTTAATTGTGAAATAAAAAATAAGGTTACATGAGGAACGTGATGAGACTTCAACTGGCTGCACCTGCAGGTCCCAGTTTCAGGAGTGTGACACCACTAATCATGGTATATACTGATATCACAGTATGAATTTACAAATAGTGTGATGTGGATTATTTCTACATCACACAAAAAAGAAAAAGAAAATTCTCAAAAATAAATTTTCAAATTTACCCAGTTTGAATAAATTATCTACATCACCACCAAAATCTAAAATGTGTTTCTTACCTCATGGAAATTATCCTCAGTGATGCCGCTGTCTTCAATGTGAAGAATGCTTTTGAGCGTCTGCACATAGAGGAGGTCCACTTCCTCCAGATCCTCCAGCAGCAGGGGAATGCAGCACAGCTGTTTCCACACCAGAGGAGCCAGGTGCAGATCCAGGGGCTTCTTGGTGCGGATGGCAACGCCCATCAGGATTCCCAGAAACTTAAACTGGAGCATGTGCTCATCCAGGCAGGCGGACGGGTTGAGGAGGAACCTAGGTGGACGAAAGGCCACAGAAATGAACATTTTGTAGAGTTGAATGATGTAGTGTAAAAACATGCTTAAAGCAGCATTTTCATTTTCAGGATATAAATGAAAGCTGTGAAAGATGAAAATGCAAGAATGTTGTAAATGTTGTAGGTGCTTCAAACCAGGATTTACGAAAATTAAATGCGTTTGAAATTAAATCAAACAAAAAAAGTCAAATAAATAAGAAAAAAAGAAGCGCATCTGAGTTTCTTTCAACAGTATTGGAGTTGCCACACTCAGTACTGATCAATATCATCTTTAAAAAGGAATTTCATATTGATTCAGTATTGTTTTTATGGATGATATCTGTCAGATTGTGATTCCTGTTATCCTGTTTTTCTGTGGAAATACTGTACTGCATCTCCACATAATGAAAGAATAAAAGTATCATGGTTTTATTTCAATATCACATTATTTTAACATCTGAAATGTTTACCACTTGCACTTCATTGGTGGAAAAATATTAAACTAATGTTTATTTCAACAGTGAAAACAAATGTCTCTGCTTCCGCCTCTATTAGAGAAACAACCTAAACTCTGGTCTTCATGTTTTTTAATACTTGTCCTCACCTGTCTCTGTTGTAGCCAACTTCTGCTGTGGCGTTGGGGGAAGGGATGAGCAGGTCTACCACCCCTGTCTCCAACTCCTATGAGCACATAAACAAATATTACTGTATCATAAGACGTCCAGTAAACATCTGGTTCATTCTGACAAACGGATCTGTCCGTACCTGACACATCTCTGTGATGGTGTCATCAAAGACGCCACCTGCGTCATCGGCCCCCTCCCCCACCAGTTTGACCTTCCAAGCCCTCGAAGGCAGTCGAAGGTCCGAGGCGTTCAGCTTCACGACCTGACGAGCGATCTGCACAAAGATCGGTTTACACTTTCGTCCCCTGTGGAAGAAAAAGATCATTCTTAAATTTTAACACAGTGAGATGACATGTCAGAAACTCCTGGACCTGGACAGATGAAGACCTGTTTGCTGCTGTACTGTGAAAGTGAGAGAGAGGATACAAACATAAATAGAAAGACAAAGTCACATGGAGCACTGACCGAGTGGAGATTCGTTTGACGGTGATCTGGGGGCCATAATTCTTTCCCTGCACCATGGTCTTGCCTATGGAGCGCACCATGGGCAGAGTGTACACTCTGGGAGCCAATAGGGGCCTCAACTGACCCTGGACAATCCCCCAGGTACCAGCGTTGTAGTGGGAGGTACAGCTCTGCAAAGTAAAAGTTATATTTACCATCATTACACAACAACAGTACAACACACTGTCCCTGTAAGTGCCAATTAGGCCAATTAGGAGTGAGAGATGTATCCTCCCTCGATAATCAGACCTGTGGTGTAGCTTTTACTGCCTCCCATATTTTGAAATATAACCACTCATTTAATCTTAAAAAGGTAGTTTTTGTCCCTGAAAATTCCAGCTTTGCAACAGCTCATCTTCATCTACATTTTTGGTGGTACTGGTTTTATCTGCAATTTGTGTCCTAGATTTTTGCCTACCTGGTTGTTGGGACTGAGGTTGAGCAGCCTCCACGAGGAGTACATAAGGTCAGAGAAGTGGTAGAGGAGGCGTAGGCGAGCCCTCACTGCCTCGATGCTCACCTCCTTCAACCCGCTGTACTGAGGAGGCACTGCCACAGGCAGACCCAGCTGGAGAGGAACTGATGAGCCTGAGGAGGAAATAAAGCAAGACATAAAGACCACGAGAGAGGGGGTGAGGGGGGGTTGAGAGAGGAAGACAGAGAGGAGAGACATCACAAGAGGCAAGAAAGAAGAAAGAAGGAGTGAGAGACAGAACTGATAAAACTCACATGATTTTACACCTAACAAAGATTTTTAAATATAGTGTAAATAAAAGCAGAATATTTTGGATAGGTGTAGTATATAAACAAAATCGTGTATAAAAACTGTAGGATATACAGAATAAAAAAATTATTATGAAATTTAATGAACAATTATTTCTCTCATAGGATCTCAAAATCCCCCAAAGGCCCATTGGAAACTTACTGAGGAACTACAAGGAACTCTGATAATAATACTTCCAAAAGACCCCTAGAAACTCCTTTAGAACCTCCTTAATGGCCACTTCAACCTCCTAACAGTCCCCTAAACATCATAAAAGACCTTTTGAACCTCATCACTAACCCCTACAACCTCTTAAAAGACCTCCCTAACCTCCTGAAGTGCCTCTAGAACCTTCATCGGGAAACCTTTAACTTTCTCAACAACCCCTAGAACAACTTAAAGGACCTAAAACCTTCCCAACAAATCATTCCTAAATGAACCACTGGAATCTCATAAAGGACCCTTGTCTGTATCTCATTTACTATAATCAAAAGCAGCAAATCTTCACACTAAAGAAGCAGAAATGTCCAGAATACTTGAAAAATAACTGAAACCATCAACCTGTCTCAGTTCTCAGTTGGAGTTCTATAATGACCATCAAGAACCACATCCATGTATTGTTATATTTTATGGAAGGTATTTTCACACATTCTCTGTGTTATTACTACATTTGGTGCAGACTCTATCTGTGGAGAGCCTCAGGCAGCTTTCCAAACACAACACATGAAATTCCTCAGTGTAGTTGTTCACCCGACAAACGACAAAGCCTCATCTGACGACAATGTGCTGTGCCCTGCTTTGGTATCTACTACACGCTGCAGGAAATTTGACCTCCAGGATAGAGTGTCCGCCCATTAGACAGCAGCGGTACTACAGGAGACATTAGGCAGCATGTTGGGCCAGGTGAGTCTTTTGTGTGTGTGTGACTCACCTGGTGCTCGAGGCGGCACAGAGGGAGCTGTCCATGCTGCGCTGTGGCAGCGTCCAGCAGAGATCTGGTGGATGTTCTTGCCCTGCAGCGACGTCACCAGTGTGGGCTCTCTTACATGGTTGGTGTGACCCAGACCCAGCTAAGATACAGGTCACACAAAGTAACCAAGAATTAACCATTTATATATTTATTATTTATGTTTATATACGTATTTATATCCTTTGTCCCCATGCTGTGTTACCCGATGGTCATGGTCATGTGACAATATGTGTAAATTATTGTACAGAACAATTTCCACTGGGGACAATTAACTAATAACATTTTCATTGTGTCCTGAATCAGCCAAACACAATCTTATTCTCTTTCATCAGATATTAAGTAATCAGTTAACTTTTTATCTTTTATAGCTTTAGTAAGGACTGGAACAATTATCTTAGTTATTGATGACTAAATATGTCAGAATATAGTGAAAATCTTAGTCTGTCTCAGCTTCCAAAAGATTCCTTGTTTTGTCCAAACTATGAATAATTAAGATATTTAAGAAGAGAAGATATATTTTTTGCCTACATATTTACAATTAATTGATAATGAAAAATGTAAATATGTAATTACATTTTTGAGAATAATTAATTCACTAAGTGTTTCAGTGTGTAATGTAAGATTTTAAATGTAAGATGTAAGATTTTAAAACTAGAATATCATGGTTTGCTTTCAGATTGTGATTCAGTTCCTTTTGTTCCTATGAATACATCATTCCTCAACTCAACTAATAAAAGCTCCTACATTTCAGAGGAAGGATACAAATAGTGTTTCCTCACTCTGATGTTATTATTAGGGCCCGAGCAACGAGTTGCGTGGGCCCAACGGGGCCATGCAACGAGTTGCAAGGACCCTCTTGTTTTCGGTCTGTTTATTATTATTATTATTATTATTAGGGCCCGAGCAACGAGTTGCGTGGGCCCAACGGGGCCATGCAACGAGTTGCAAGGACCCTCTTGTTTTCGGTCTGTTTATTATTATTATTAGGGCCCGAGCAACGAGTTGCGTGGGCCCAACGGGGCCATGCAACGAGTTGCAAGGACCCTCTTGTTTTCGGTCTGTTTATTATTATTATTAGGGCCCGAGCAACGAGTTGCGTGGGCCCAACGGGGCCATGCAACGAGTTGCAAGGACCCTCTTGTTTTCGGTCTGTTTATTATTATTATTATTATTATTAGGGCCCGAGCAACGAGTTGCGTGGGCCCAACGGGGCCATGCAACGAGTTGCAAGGACCCTCTTGTTTTCGGTCTGTTTATTATTATTATTATTATTATTATTATTATTATTATTATTATTTTTTTTCTTCTTTTTCCGCCTCTTAGATCGGCTTTTTGAGGGCCTTAACATGCGTGAAAACTTACCAAAATTTGCAGATGCGTCAGGCACGGCGAAAAATTTAATAATTTAGGGGTCTTGAGCATGGGCGTGGTAAAATGCCCTCGGTAGCGCCACCTACATTTTTAAACGGAACAGCCCCTCAAGCCCGTTGCGCCTAAAAATCTGAAAATCTGCACACATATGTAACATCCCATGACGCACCAAAAAGTCTCTTGGAGCCATATTCTAAACCCAACAGAAAGTATTTTTATTTTGACCGGAAGGTGAAAAAATTGTGTGTTTTTGGCCATTTCCAGGGGTCGCTTGAACGCGAACTAGTCCTAGACGCATTATCCGATTGACTTCAAAACTTAATAGTATGTTCTTAAGACATAGACGATGTTAAATTGCGGCAGATTTTGAGTTTTTGTTGAAGGGCGTGGAAGTTATGGCCCCTCAAAGTTCGATTACTCGCCACGAAACAGGAAGTTGCTTTATTTTTGCTATATTTCGGCCATACTTTGTCCAAACTGCATCAAACTTTACAGGATTGTTAATGGTACCTATCTGCACACATCCATATGTCAATATTCATACAATTGTTGTAGCGCCACCTATTTATAGCAGGAAATGACATATTTTATAGTGTGATGTCCAGTTTCTAGACGGGTGACCAGATTCACTTCAAATGTTGTCAGCCCCTCCTTGACAATTTTTGGAAGACTGGCTCCGAAAATTGTGAGTTTGGGTCGAAGCGTGTGCCGGTTCTGGCCCGTCAAAGTTCGGAAACCCAACTTCCTGTTTGAAACCTCAGATTTTGGGGTAACTTCCTGTTGCGACTCTCTACTTTATCCTACAGATGGAGCCATTGTATTACTCTTTGATGGGTTTTTGGAAGGGGGTCTCTGTGTGTGTGTGTCTGTGTGTGTGTGTTTGAGGGGGGAGGGGAAGAGGAGTTGATTGAGTCTGTGAGAAGCTGCCACAGGGAGGTTACAGTCAAGAGAGCCATGAGCTGTCACAGATGATGAGTTCTGAAAAATATTATCACAGAAAATAATTAGCATAAAAGCTTTTATTTTAAATTTGTTGCAACAAATTCAGGTTTCTTACAGCATTTTCCTTATTGAAAACTAAATTCTACCTGAAATGTATCAATAAAAATCTTCTTTTGCAGTTAATGTCACCAGTTTATAGTTTAGTTTTAATAGCATTCCCTGTCACTGATGTGCCTTTAATTATCGGTTCTATCAGGGATCATTTATGTGTTTATCTTACGGGGGTGAGCCACCTCACAGGTTGGTTATATTACCTGTTGACCTCAGCTCAGTGAGCTAAGACAATGTTTAATGCAGTGTTTTTTCTGATATGAAAATGGATATTATTCAGCACATCTAACCTCAGCAGGCCCCTCTTCAGAAACTCATATCTGCAGATGTCAAAGCTGGCTCAAAAAATTAAACTGGCTTCAAATTAATTTTAAGGAATTGTAGGTTATTTTGAATTCATGTAATCTTTCTCCATCACCCTTTCTGTTTCTTTCCATCTCTCTACTCATCTTCTCCCATATGTCTCCCCTTGACCAAAGCTGAGCGTGGATTGATGCTGTCTTTACAGTTTGGTTTTGATCAGTTAGGAAATTTCACACGGGGTCAGCTGATTTTTTCGTGTTACTCAGTGTACGGCGACAGGAAAAGTGCACTAGGTCCACGGGCGTCGAGGGTGAACCAGCTGAATATAAGCCACTCAAGTTGACGACAAGTGCATTGAAAAGTAAAAGCTGCTGGCCTTTACCTTTTCTTTGTCAAAGCGCCTGTTCGGCAAGTAGTTAGTAAAGTAATATTTTCAGCCTTGTCCACAGTCTCATAACATGTTTAACAGGAAGCACAGCACGCTGGTTAAGCTCATGGCAAACTGTTACTAACAGCTAAAATGAAAGCTTGTCTGTATGTAGTCTAACTGGTTAGTTTGTCACTAATCTCCAAATTTTGCAAATTGCTATAAACTTCACTCTCTTAAACCAGTAACAGTCTGAGCTGGACTGATAGGGGTCTGTATGGATAAAGATAAAATCCTAATGATACCCATCCCTACAGCTGGTTAGTGGCTTCGCCCTGACTTTAGGCAGATGAGATATTCACTGTTCAAATAACTTCATTATAAGCCTTGTTTAAGCATAAATGATTTATATATGCACCCAATAACAGAACTTAAAAAAATGCTTTTGCTCAAAGCTCAAAGCTTTTAAACTCAAGTTAAAACTGAGTTTTATCTCCTTTTGGGAGGGGGTATCTGTGTGTGTGTGTGTGTGTGTGTGTGTGTGTGTGTGTTTGTGTTTGTGTTTGAGGGGGGAGGGGAAGAGGAGTTGATTGAGTCTGTGAGAAGCTGCCACAGGGAGGTTACAGTCAAGAGAGCCAAGAGCTGTCACAGATGATGAGCTCTGAAAAATATTATCACAGAAAATAATTAGCGTAAAAGCTTTTATTTAAAATTTTTACATCTCGGAAGTGTGAACTGTTACGCCAGCGTGTGCCCTGCGACCTGCGTTGACCCCGCGGTTGCCGGGGTCCCGCGGTCGCCGCTCCCCCGACGGGCGCCGGGTGCGAGGGCCCGTTCAACGCTGCTCGCAGCTTTAATTATTATTATTATTATTATTTTTTTTCTTCTTTTTCCGCCTCTTAGATCGGCTTTTTGAGGGCCTTAACATGCGTGAAAACTTACCAAAATTTGCAGACGCGTCAGGCACGGCGAAAAATTTAATAATTTAGGGGTCTTGAGCATGGGCGTGGTAAAATGCCCTCGGTAGTGCCACCTACATTTTTAAACGGAACAGCCCCTCAAGCCCGTTGCGCCTAAAAATCTGAAAATCTGCACACATATGTAACATCCCATGACGCACCAAAAAGTCTCTTGGAGCCATATTCTAAACCCAACAGAAAGTATTTTTATTTTGACCGGAAGGTGAAAAAATTGTGTGTTTTTGGCCATTTCCAGGGGTCGCTTGAACGCGAACTAGTCCTAGACGCATTATCCGATTGACTTCAAAACTTAATAGTATGTTCTTAAGACATAGACGATGTTAAATTGCGGCAGATTTTGAGTTTTTGTTGAAGGGCGTGGAAGTTATGGCCCCTCAAAGTTCGATTACTCGCCACGAAACAGGAAGTTGCTTTATTTTTGCTATATTTCGGCCATACTTTGTCCAAACTGCATCAAACTTTACAGGATTGTTAATGGTACCTATCTGCACACATCCATATGTCAATATTCATACAATTGTTGTAGCGCCACCTATTTATAGCAGGAAATGACATATTTTATAGTGTGATGTCCAGTTTCTAGACGGGTGACCAGATTCACTTCAAATGTTGTCAGCCCCTCCTTGACAATTTTTGGAAGACTGGCTCCGAAAATTGTGAGTTTGGGTCGAAGCGTGTGCCGGTTCTGGCCCGTCAAAGTTCGGAAACCCAACTTCCTGTTTGAAACCTCAGATTTTGGGGTAACTTCCTGTTGCGACTCTCTACTTTATCCTACAGATGGAGCCATTGTATTACTCTTTGATGGGTTTTTGGGAAGGGGGTCTCTGTGTGTGTGTGTCTGTGTGTGTGTGTTTGAGGGGGGAGGGGAAGAGGAGTTGATTGAGTCTGTGAGAAGCTGCCACAGGGAGGTTACAGTCAGGAGAGCCAAGAGCTGTCACAGATGATGAGTTCTGAAAAATATTATCACAGAAAATAATTAGCATAAAAGCTTTTATTTTAAATTTGTTGCAACAAATTCAGGTTTCTTACAGCATTTTCCTTATTGAAAACTAAATTCTACCTGAAATGTATCAATAAAAATCTTCTTTTGCAGTTAATGTCACCAGTTTATAGTTTAGTTTTAATAGCATTCCCTGTCACTGATGTGCCTTTAATTATCGGTTCTATCAGGGATCATTTATGTGTTTATCTTACGGGGGTGAGCCACCTCACAGGTTGGTTATATTACCTGTTGACCTCAGCTCAGTGAGCTAAGACAATGTTTAATGCAGTGTTTTTTCTGATATGAAAATGGATATTATTCAGCACATCTAACCTCAGCAGGCCCCTCTTCAGAAACTCATATCTGCAGATGTCAAAGCTGGCCTCAAAAAATTAAACTGGCTTCAAATTAATTTTAAGGAATTGTAGGTTATTTTGAATTCATGTAATCTTTCTCCATCACCCTTTCTGTTTCTTTCCATCTCTCTACTCATCTTCTCCCATAATGTCTCCCCTTGACCAAAGCTGAGCGTGGATTGATGCTGTCTTTACAGTTTGGTTTTGATCAGTTAGGAAATTTCACACGGGGTCAGCTGATTTTTTCGTGTTACTCAGTGTACGGCGACAGGAAAAGTGCACTAGGTCCACGGGCGTCGAGGTGAACCAGCTGAATATAAGCCACTCAAGTTGACGACAAGTGCATTGAAAAGTAAAAGCTGCTGGCCTTTACCTTTTCTTTGTCAAAGCGCCTGTTCGGCAAGTAGTTAGTAAAGTAATATTTTCAGCCTTGTCCACAGTCTCATAACATGTTTAACAGGAAGCACAGCACGCTGGTTAAGCTCATGGCAAACTGTTACTAACAGCTAAAATGAAAGCTTGTCTGTATGTAGTCTAACTGGTTAGTTTGTCACTAATCTCCAAATTTTGCAAATTGCTATAAACTTCACTCTCTTAAACCAGTAACAGTCTGAGCTGGACTGATAGGGGTCTGTATGGATAAAGATAAAATCCTAATGATACCCATCCCTACAGCTGGTTAGTGGCTTCGCCCTGACTTTAGGCAGATGAGATATTCACTGTTCAAATAACTTCATTATAACCCTTGTTTAAGCATAAATGATTTATATATGCACCCAATAACAGAACTTAAAAAAATGCTTTTGCTCAAAGCTCAAAGCTTTTAAACTCAAGTTAAAACTGAGTTTTATCTCCTTTTGGGAGGGGGTATCTGTGTGTGTGTGTGTGTGTGTGTGTGTGTGTGTGTTTGTGTTTGTGTTTGAGGGGGGAGGGGAAGAGGAGTTGATTGAGTCTGTGAGAAGCTGCCACAGAGAGGTTACAGTCAAGAGAGCCAAGAGCTGTCACAGATGATGAGCTCTGAAAAATATTATCACAGAAAATAATTAGCGTAAAAGCTTTTATTTAAAATTTTTACATCTCGGAAGTGTGAACTGTTACGCCAGCGTGTGCCCTGCGACCTGCGTTGACCCCGCGGTTGCCGGGGTCCCGCGGTCGCCGCTCCCCCCGACGGGCGCCGGGTGCGAGGGCCCGTTCAACGCTGCTCGCAGCTTTAATTATTATTATTATTAGGGCCCGAGCAACGAGTTGCGTGGGCCCAACGGGGCCATGCAACGAGTTGCAAGGACCCTCTTGTTTTCGGTCTGTTTATTATTATTATTATTATTATTATTAGGCCCGAGCAACGAGTTGCGTGGGCCCAACGGGGCCATGCAACGAGTTGCAAGGACCCTCTTGTTTTCGGTCTGTTTATTATTATTATTATTATTATTATTATTATTATTATTGCCTCTTAGATCGGCTTTTTGAGGGCCTTAACATGCGTGAAAACTTACCAAAATTTGCAGACGCGTCAGGCACGGCGAAAAATTTAATAATTTAGGGGTCTTGAGCATGGGCGTGGTAAAATGCCCTCGGTAGCGCCACCTACATTTTTAAACGGAACAGCCCCTCAAGCCCGTTGCGCCTAAAAATCTGAAAATCTGCACACATATGTAACATCCCATGACGCACCAAAAAGTCTCTTGGAGCCATATTCTAAACCCAACAGAAAGTATTTTTATTTTGACCGGAAGGTGAAAAAATTGTGTGTTTTTGGCCATTTCCAGGGGTCGCTTGAACGCGAACTAGTCCTAGACGCATTATCCGATTGACTTCAAAACTTAATAGTATGTTCTTAAGACATAGACGATGTTAAATTGCGGCAGATTTTGAGTTTTTGTTGAAGGGCGTGGAAGTTATGGCCCCTCAAAGTTCGATTACTCGCCACGAAACAGGAAGTTGCTTTATTTTTGCTATATTTCGGCCATACTTTGTCCAAACTGCATCAAACTTTACAGGATTGTTAATGGTACCTATCTGCACACATCCATATGTCAATATTCATACAATTGTTGTAGCGCCACCTATTTATAGCAGGAAATGACATATTTTATAGTGTGATGTCCAGTTTCTAGACGGGTGACCAGATTCACTTCAAATGTTGTCAGCCCCTCCTTGAGGATTTTTTGGAAGACTGGCTCCGAAAATTGTGAGTTTGGGTCGAAGCGTGTGCCGGTTCTGGCCCGTCAAAGTTCGGAAACCCAACTTCCTGTTTGAAACCTCAGATTTTGGGGTAACTTCCTGTTGCGACTCTCTACTTTATCCTACAGATGGAGCCATTGTATTACTCTTTGATGGGTTTTTGGAAGGGGTCTCTGTGTGTGTGTCTGTGTGTGTGTGTTTGAGGGGGGAGGGGAAGAGGAGTTGATTGAGTCTGTG